>NC_140303.1:37809855-37857355 GCF_964211825.1 Aythya ferina | reverse complement strand
AAGTTCTTCAAAGAGCATTTGAAAGAGAGATGAAATGCATTAACTTGTACTAGTAGTAGGCAGATTCCGATACTTAGAAGTCATGATAGCGAATGCAAATTGAGCTTTCTAAACCAAGACTCTTAAAGCATGTTATTAAGTATTTTCCTTATCAATTTGAGCAGCAGTGTGGTGCTTTAAAAGGACCAGGTATGGGGGTCCCTACCAGTACTGGGCAGATGGACCAGTACTACTCAGTTTTATGCTGCCTCATTTACTTAGTGTTTTGCAATCCTTAATGTGCACAGCTGGCAGCTGAATGCAGGTTTGATACTAACAGTTTAGACATCTTTAGATGTAGCAGATGGAAAATTTTACACAAATAAAGTAGGAGAAAGTGTGCAATTAGGTTTTTATCTGCAGTTACACGATGCATCCTGTGCTTTAGTTTAGAACATCACCTTGGTGGGTGGTCATCATCTTTCCTTGCACCAAAGCTGTACCTTCTTGACACCACACTTGGTGTTGGATGCCTGCCCAAACACCAAACTTCTGTTATTGTTGAGTGTGAAGGAAATAAGAAATGCAACAATCAGCAAAAGACAAAGGCAGACCAGCAGCGCGATTCCAGCAGCCCAGTACATTATGGTTACATTCCATGCTAGTTAAGTCACTATGGTAAAATCCTTGGCAGGATTTTTTTTCAATAGTTTATTCATGATGTTCATTATTATGAGCTGTAAAGACTATGAGAATTTCATTTTTTAAATGTCTTATGGAATGTATCACTTTCTTAGATCTTGTAGACATGCTGTGGAAACCATAACATAAAATATGAGTTACTTACAATAACTAATTTTAATCCCATCTGCTAAGTATGACAACATTAGCATTTCCACTTAATTAAAAACACCCTTAAAGCAGCAATGTTTTAATCACTCCATTTTATTTACTCTCCTCCGGTGTCACTTATAATTGTAACTTTTTATTTTTTAATAATGAGGGATTTTTTTTCTCTGTGCATCACACAAAAAAGTGCTGTCGATAATTAGCAGTCTTCTGTTATTACTAGACTCAGGTGTCACAACTGTGTCTCATCCTCATTACAGTAAAAAATTTCACCTATCAGATTCATTATTGCTAGATAATGCGACTGAGAGCCTTAGCAGGCCCTCCAGAAAAGTAATTCAGCCAAGCAAAATTATCAGCTAATTATATTTAGAATCAAAAGCCCAACAACTATTTGCAGATAAATTGTATGAATTGAAGTGAATAGATCTGAATATTAAGATTCATAGATTTAGCAGATGATTTGTTAATTGGAATAAAAAGGTCATTTACTAGCCATTTTAACAATAGATCAATCGGAACTCTATTTATTATTTAACTAGTAGTGCTTAAGGACTGAAATGAAGAATAATTGTATTATTGTTATGATATGATACTTTTCTGGGAAAAGGCAAAAATGCATGGAAGTTACAAAGCTCCCCTTTCCCTGTTCAGTCTGAAGCTGTGTCTGCGTGCTGGGAATGCACTGCCCAGTTCGGTTTGATCTCAAGCTCTTGGCATCTAAAGGTGCACGGTGTGCAACGAGACTGGCTGCGCCGTGGTGAGAACCTGGCCAAGGGTGCATGTAAACTTTGGGGAGGAAAGGTGGAAAATTAGTATGCAAATAGGATCATTTGCAAACGAAAGACTTCCAAATTTCACCTTTTATCCAGTAAACTACAGAAGCATTAAATTCTGCTTTTACTAATTCATGATCCTGATAGAGGATTTTCGTAAGGGGGAAATTGCATACTCAGATGATGACTCAGATTGCATCTTGGCCTGCAGTTTTGTTTTAGGGAGCTGTTCTTTTTTTTCATGCAGACGATACGATTAAAAAGCAAATATTTTAACATAACTTAGTGATCTGAGCTATTACTGAAATGTCCACAGTTTCACTCTTTTTTTTTTTTTTCCTAGATTAAAGAAAACTTTAAAAATCTATTTGCTTTGACATATGACACAATATTTAAGAACTGAAATCATCAATTAAATCACACATCAGAAACATTTCCCTTTGGTAAAAAAATATAGTGCTAGACGATGTACACTTTGAAATCGTTGTTAATGTTTAAAATGCAATCTGAAGTGCATATGTTATTTAAAAAAAAAAAAAAAAAAAAAACAAACATAAATTACAAAATTTAAGTTTATGGAAAAACTAGCAATCATTGCCTAGCAAAAGCATTTGCAGAGAAATGTGTATCTTTGGGTTTTGTGGATATGCATAGTTTTGTAGCATGAAAGCTGACTGTGTTATTCTTTATTTTATTTTTTGCCCATTGAAAAACAAGTAGAGCTAAAGGAAGCAGGGCTCAGTATGGACTGGATTGGGTGCCTGTAATAAAGTAACAAAGCCAATGTGTGCATGAACGTAGCGAGAGCCTTTTGGATTGTCACTGAAAATAAAAAAGGTGAACACTGACAAGATTTCGGATTTTTTCTGGGGACTGAGGGAAACTGAAGTTAAAAATAAAGTCCTCGTATGGTCAACATGTTGGAGGAAATTCAAAGACTCTCATAAAATAAACATATTTTAAGAAGTGTTTTGAATTTCAGTGTGTAATTTCTGGCCAACAGAAATTACAGTTGTATCTTTAGAGGGACATTATGTCAGATCAATGGTCATTATGCAAAAAAAATAAACTGAAAACTTGATGCCTTAACCCATTCAGTTATTAAAATGCAAACAGGAATCGGATAGCTTTTCTTTAGAATTGCTACTAGAAAACTTTGTGCCATTGTGTCGCAATTATAAAATATCTGGATTTAATGTTACAAAAGATATGTAAATTTTTCCTTAAAAAAAACAAATCCACAAAACATAACAGGCTTTGGCAGGGGAATCTCATCAGTGTTTATTTAAAAAAAAAAAAAAAAAAAAAAAAAAAAAGTTTATGACCTGAAAAATAAAGGAAATCATTTGATGCATGTGCATAAGCTAAAAGATCCCAGCCCAAAGCATACTGCAAATTGTTCTTAGGCTACGTTTAATTCTAACCTTTGGACTTGGAAAGTTGAACGAGTGTCTGCTCTGCCAGGTAAGGGCGATTGTGTGCATCTGTGTATATGTACACATATATACAAATGCGCGTATGCATGCCCTTGTTTTTCTGCAGTATTATTAAGAAAAGCCGTCCATACTTCACCATGTTGTTACATGTGTCTGTCTGCTGATTATAAAATGTGTTAAACAGTATTTAAAAAACAAAAAAATGCAGAGCTGCGCTTTGATTTATTCAGCGAACAAAACATATGCTCGCTGTTCTGTTCTATGTAATTCATATGATCAATAAAATTTTCTTTAAAAAGAGCAACTTTGGCATTTAGAAGGATTGAGCTGCTGAGCAGAAAAATGCTTTACTTATGCTATATGTAGTCAACTTCTACGCTCTTGCACCAAAGTAAGTTTTTGACTCCCCAGTGTCCTGTTCATGCTTTTATTATTTTTAATCTTCAGGGTTGAAGCTGTATATTGCGGTTGTTATCCACTGTGTCCCAAGGCCTTGGTGTACCCGGAGATATTTCCAGGTAGCTGCTTTGCTTTTCACTCTTTTTCCTGAAAAGTAATACATGATTCACGCTAAAATACAAAGTTTGAGAATAAACTTGAGCAAAAGCAATTGTTTATTTGGCAAGCCAACATGTTAGTGTTAAGGAAAATTTTATGTGTTTTAATACATTAGACGAAGTTTATATTTGCCATCTGTTCTTTTAAGATAACACAAAAGCAAGTTTTGAAATAGCATTCTTCATTGTTAGCATACACAACCCATAATGATAGATTTTTGTTAAAAGGTCAGTGATGCTGCAATGGTTTGCAGATTTTTTTGAGATACAGAAAAAAAAAAATAGAGGCCTGAAAATCACACCAAATTATTTAAACAATTTAATACTTAATAGTATGCAACCGTGGTACAGGATACACACTAATGTAGCACCAGTTCTTTGAAAAATCTCATCACTAAATGTATCACATATGCATTGTGTTACATTAGAATAATGTATTTTAATCACCCAAAGGAGATGTCTAAACAGCACAACTACACAGTCTTATTTAGCATTAAACATCCTTGTGAGCTGAGGTAACCTTATAAAATCATGCTTAAATAATGTAAAACACGAGGCGGCACAGAGCAATATGCATTTTTAATTAGTAAAGTGACTAATATCGAGTGTGTGCTTTGAGGTTTTTGTTTCATTAAAAATGTATCTGTTTTTCCTGCAGCTGAATATCTGTATTCTACACCTGAACAGCTTTTTAAAAGGCTTCAGAATTTCTGCAAGAGACCAGATATTGTAAGGAAACATCTCTATAAGGTAGTTGTTCAGAACAGTTTTACGTGATATAATGCCATATTGAAGTACAAAGGAAAAAAAAAATTAAAAAAAAAAAAAAAAACAACATTTAATTAACATACTAATGTTTAAAGGAAACATGCTAGGGAGGGATATTAGTCGTTACACTAACAAGGATTAATTAAACTAGATGCCAGTTGTATTAACCTAGGTCTTATGAAATACGTGCACTTAATGCATGCTACATGCTTTTTTTTTTTTAATTTATTGTTTTCTAAAATGACTGTCCTTTACATTTGGACCCAAGAGGCTTATAAAAATGAACCTGGATTAATGTAACTCATTAGTTTAAAAGGAAAATAAAAGAAAGATCCTACAATTATACTAATGAGGATAAACCTACCTTCCTATCCTAATTTAATCTGCAGTCCTCAAAACATGCAGGTGACTGGGACCAGGTAAGACTTCTCTGCCTTTTGGAATTATTTGAATTATTTTGATAGTTATGATTTTTTTAATTCTTTGCTTTTTGAGTTATGTTGAGCATTAAAAAAAAGTTGATTAGAAGCATTATTTACTGGTATTTATCATGTCCTATTCTTTGCAGCTATTTATGTAGAGAAAATGCAGTTTAAGTGATAGACCTTCCATTCGAATTTTGATCAAGTGTTCAATGCTAGACTGACTTCTGTGTTCTCAAGATGTGTATTTATATTGCTAGGAATCACTTTTTTTTTTTTTTTAATTATGTAGATAGAGCACTAAATTTTATATTATTTCAGTGAAAAATCATTATTACACGATACTGCTCTTATAAAATAACTGCTATTGTCTGCATGCTGATATGCAAACTTACAGCATTTTCTGTTCAGTTATAACTTTTACAGCCCTGGAAGCATCGTGACCAGGGTAGATACACGTTACCCCTGCACGACAGAGGCGTTTCAGGCAGCATTTGTAAAAACCTGGATTCACCTGAAAGTCCTTCGAGGGAGCGCGTAGGCAGATATGCCGCTTGCGTTACCTGTGCAATATAAAAGCGGTCTCTCCTCGAGCATTCCTTGGCTGAAGCCACCCAGGCACACTGTTAACGAGCGAGTCGAGTAATCTCCTTCCTAATTTGGAGGCTCATGCTGCCAGCAGACCTAACCTCATCTCTCCACATTCCTCCCTCTGGGGACCAGAAAGTCTTGGTCTTGCTGCGTCTCGTGTGCCTCCCTACCCTTTTGAGCACACATGTAGCAGGAGGGAGAGTTTAGCCTGCATTTGACTTTTTTTGTGACCTAAAAATAGACATTTACATAATGACACATCAAAGATGATGTTGTTTCTGCAGGAAACAGTTAAACTTCAAGAAAAAAGGAGAGAACCAAAAATGCAATTTAACACCCAATTTCAAGCTCATTATCTTTCATTGTCTATTAACTTGGCAATGGTTCAGAAGGTAGCTCATAATAGTTTAAAATGCTGACTGAACACTTCCAGCGCTCAGCATTACTTCTTGAGTCAATAGTATTGTATAGTTAGACATGGTGGCTTCAAAGGGGAAGCAGTCCTTAAACGTTTACCTTGACATTTCCCAATGCTTCAAGTTCAGCTAACAGTTCTGCTCACGTGGATCTCCTCTGTGCTTGTGGATCCCCAGCTCCTAAATAAAAGCCAGGGCTGGCACACCAAAAGTGGAAAGAATGGCAGGTCAAATACTGATGTGAAGCAGTATGGGTTTAAAATGTGGCACAGAGGGCAGTGTCCACACAAGCCCCATAACCAAAATACTGATTTACTTTACGGATTCTCTTATGGAAAAAATACTTAAAAAAAAAAAAAAAAGCAAAAAAAAAAAAAAAAAAAAACAACTTGGAATTATTTGTAGCCAGGGTGCAACTACAGAAATGGGGGGGCATACTCCATCCTTTGCAAATGGTCTTGTGTGCTATGAACAGTGCAGCTCCATCAGATGTCCTGAGTGCTCAGTGTCTGCAACAGGTAGGAACTGAGCTGCGTGGGGATTGTTTTAAAATGAGTAAAGCAGGGCCTAATCCAGAACCTGTGAATACCATTGAAAAGATCCCTGTTGTCTTTAATAGGCTTTGGCTCAGCTCTGAGAATACTGTTAGAGTTGTCTTTTGTACCTACACCCACGTACACTAAGTCTTTATTTTGCAATGAAACTATCCGTAAACCTTCTAGGAAGATGCTAGCTTAGACATGTGTAACCAGGGTTGGAATGATGCTTCTTTTTTGGAAGTTGAAAAGAGTGAAATCATGAAGGGCACGCAGTGCTTCCACTATGGTCCCACTTATTTCAGAATGGTATAATAGTATATACTATAGTGGCATAGAAGAGGGCCCCCACCACGGTAATATATACCAACTATCTACTTCTCGTTCAGAAATCTTCCTGGCACGCTCCCTACAACAGTTCTTAAAGTAGCTGTACAGTCTTGGAAAAAACGTAAAGCTGCTTTAAAAGCAAATAATGCTTTTCTTTACTGCTTGGGGATTCTGCTTTATAGATCAGAAGGTAATCATCATCAGAAGTACTTTGGGTTATCTTTTCACATATTGTGTTTTATTATTAAGGATACCCGTAGTAAGTAGACAGCAGTCTCATTAAGCAGTTATTCCTCCAGTTGTCCTCAGTGCCTGTGCTGACAAAGCTGGGGGCGTGGGGAAGATGAATGGCAGCGGGGCAGCCAGGTTAGGGAGCCAGACACAGCGAATATCCCTGTGAAAATGCACAGACCCGTGTATTAAAGTGTAATAGCTTAATTCCAGTAAGCAGATTCATGCTGGCAGACTTTTAAAAATGCCCCTAATGTAAGCACCTAGAGAAACCTTTCCAGATGATACATTGCTTACCCTGGGTATTCTCACAGCACCCAGGGCCGGCTCATTTGCATTTCGACGCTGCCTTCTACCAGTTGTTAACAGAAGATCAAGATCTGTTGAAAACAAAACCTCATTTGTTATCAATTATTTGTTCTGTTCTAGTTTTATGGAATCAAGAGTTCCTCTTTGGCTATTTGTGGTTGCCAAAGTGCCAAAATGAAGCAAATAACAGCAACGGGACATCAGTTTCCACTGGAGCTCACCACAAGACCTGCCAGGGTCTGCAAGCTCGCCGAGTCCTATCTCATAGATTTTAAAAATAAATAAATAGGGCGAAGCATTTGTTTCTGCACTATTTTCTTTAAGTTTACCTTTCAGTTCCCTCACTTCAGTTTCTTAATTTAAAACAGCATGTATAAAGAGTATACAGTGGAAAGGGACAAGAAGAGTTGCCAAAAGCCAGGCATGGAAGGAGCTGACAACTTTAAATAATCTCTCCCAGCCCTCCCAGCTGAATGAGTGCTGGTTGACATGCTGTCAGCTTCAGTTCCTGCAGAAAAATCCTACTCTCACTCATGCTTGTTTAACAGAGAAAAGAATTTGGCCCACTTTCTGACATTCATCTTCTCATTTCCATCACACTACAGAAGCTCACCTGCCTATGAAAAGACACATGGCGTGATTTTTTTTCCTCCTTACACCACTGTAGAAGATAAGGAACTGTGCTGAATTCAAAGGGATTAAACTGCTGTAAAATCAAATTAGGATCCCTGTTAGACTTTAGACATCTGAATTGTTTCCAGTCCCAGAATTTGGCTGAATATGGCTGTTCTAACAAAACTTTTTTTTCCCCCTCTTTTTGCTCCATTTGCGATAAAGCAATATATTCGCTATTTCAGGCAAACAGGTGGGAGTTCCTTTGTGATCCAGCTTTAATATTTAGGCACAGCTAGGAAGGTGGCAGGAGGCCTTCTCAGCAACTTGAGCAGGCAGCTCAGTGAGGTTACACTGAGCTGGACATGTGGGGGCTTGGGGGAGTCCCATGCTAGTGGCATCAGCCACTCAGCCCCATTGCAAGGAACAAAATTTCTTCATAGCTCTTGAAGAGACCTTGTTCAAGAACCGTAAACCTTGAACAGGCCAGAGAGGAGGCCTCTGCCCTTACTTCTTCTTCACCACCCTCCAAAAAAACTCCCTGAGAACTTCATATTTCCGTAGGGATGCTAATTGCCCCTCTGGATCAGCATGTCATGTGCTTACTTCAATATCATGGTTTTGGCATCAGAGAGAAGGCTGACACAGGTAGAAATAGGGTGTTAAAGGTCTTCTCTTTGTCTTTTAGAATTAGAGATTGGTCTTAACCCAGGAGTTGGAGATTTTATAATCTTGCATGTTCTTCTTTTAGTATGAAATATTTCCATGCTGTGCGTACTAGTTCTCCATTTGACATTCAGGCCCCTGGAGACCTCTGTTGCTGTCTTTCTTGGCTCTCTGTAGCAAGGCAGTTCATTCCGTGTTTACAGACATAAGCATTAAAAGATTTCCTTCAGTTGGCTCAGAGTGTCCCACCTTCAGTTGCACTGTCTCCTTGTTCTTGAGTCATTTGCCTGGTAGCAGAAGTTCCCACTCAATTTTTTCCATACCATTCATTATTTTATAAACATTTGTCAAACACTTACAGTATCCTGGGCTTTTCAGTCCCTCCTTGTGAATGTTATCCCATGTTTATATTCTTACCACCTATCATTCAAGCCATTTTGATGCTTGAGAGCTGTTTTTGTGCTGGTGTGATCATTACTTTACAGAGTATTCTAGGCCATGCCATCAATTTATGTGATGTGTTGTACTCTGTGATAATTTTCAACCTGCTCCTTATGGAGCCAAACACACTGTTTACTTTTTAACCGTGAATGTATATTGAGCAGATGTTTGCTTACAGTGTTCTCCAGATCTTTTGTCCCAAGCTGATAAAGTTAATTTAGAGCTCTCCAGGCTGTGTGAGTAGTACAAATATTCCCACCCATCGCACTGACTTTCCTTTTGGTGGCAGAGCAAGTTTGCAGGGAAAGAAGGAGGCCCTGTGCTGAATTCCTGCTTCTACCTGGTTGGTATTAGGTGCAGGTCAGAAGTAGGCTGAAAGCACAGGTGTGAAATTTGTATTTTCCTCTTGTGATGCTCAGTTTCCAGTGAGAATAATTTAAAGTGGTTTCAGAGATGGTCTAAATCTGCCTCTCAGAGCCAGTATAGGAAGGTTAGAGCAGCTAGAAAATGAAGAAAATGCTGCCTCCATGCCCTCCCGTCTCTGTTGGTTCTAGGAAGAGCTGCCTAAGGATGGGTCCTAAGTAAAATGTATGAGTCAAGGATTTTTTATGTGAAAGAATTCCTTGGTTACTTATTTAGAATAATGAATCCTAGAGTAATTTGGGGAGGGACCTCTGGTGGTCATCTGGGTCCAGCCTCTGCTCAAAGCAGAGCCAGCTTCACAGCAGGATGGATTAAATTGCTGAGGGTTGTATCTAGGTTAGATTGAAGCCGTCACATTTTTCATTCCCATATATCTGATATAGTCAAACACCTAGCTAGACTAGGAGGTAGAAAAATCTGCTGGACCACAGACACAATTTAGACAGTTTAGGTCAATCTAAGGTCTACAAACTGCACGTGGGTCCAGAAACACCTTTGGTAGAGTGAGTTCTGCTAGCTTGTGTGGATGTTCGCTGAAGAAGAAATGAGCTAGCAGGGGCTGTTAAAAGTTGCCTGCTAGGTCATTCTGGGAGCCAACCATATTATGTTGAGTATCTCCTTGTTCCTGAGCTGTTTGCTGGAAGCAGAAGCTGCCACTCAATCTTTTCTCAGGGCTCACCTTGCTGTGGCTCTCTGAACAGCAAGAGATCAAGGAACTTTAAGCTCTCTGAAAATCCTGGTCTACAGCTCGTAGCAGTTGGCCATGCCTATGGAGCAGGAAGAAAGCATTCATTAAGAATGCAGTTCTGTGTGCATCTTTCAGCATCAACACGAGGACTTTGAACTTTTTATTATAACACTGATAGATAGCTTCCAGTTTAGTTTTAGAAAGTAGATGAACCATAGCCACTGCAAAATGGTAGATGGAGAAATGGGTCAAAGGAATTAAGATTGACAGAAAAGTTGCAAAATGCATGAAAACTAATTGTTTTTTAGTAAAGTGTATCTGCATTACCTTGAGAAAGAAAATCTGATGCTCTTTTCTTAGTGTTGTGGTTGCTCAATGTGTTCTGAACCTTCTTTTCCTAGTGGAAGGGTATCTTGCATAAATTCACATCCAACATTTATGTTTTTATTTAAACACAGAAGAAAGAAAGAAGTGAGTTTTAAAAGGTTGATAAAAGAAACTGTAGTTTGTTCAAGGAAATACTGTTACCCTACTGAGAAGTATTATATAGCTCTGACTTGGGCCTCACAGTGCACCCAGTTCACGTATACCAATGCTGTCTTTTGATGGTGGTTTCCAAAGGTGCTTGGAGTTTGAAAGTTGAGCTCCAAAAGTAATTACTACAAGCTGCTTTCCACCTTGATTCCTCCCTAATACTCACTTACAGGAGGAAGGAGGTGGGTCACAGAGTAAGGCTGACCCGACACAATTTGGCTCTGTAAATCACTCTGCTTTCTCGCACTCCAAGTCTCAGGTTTTGTGCTGAATAATAATCATTGATTCTTAATTTTGTTAAGGGAATTCTAAGAACGTGCATAAAATGCATGCCAAATCAGTACTGCCTGCTTGAACTCCAGCTATCCTGAAGCAGCAGGTCTGAACGAATGAACCATCCTTACTGAACTCAGAAGGTTAACTCTGAAGTCTAATGATGGCAGCACAGATATTAAATATTTCTGTTCTACTCTGAGGACACAGGAAACAAAAATGTTTGTATCATAGAAGATATTGCAGTGCTGCTGACACTTACTGTGCTGTCTCTTCACACAAAGATCTTGCTTACTGTGAAAACTTTGCTACTCATGACGATTTTGTCTCTGCATATTTAGGAACTGTTGACTGAATCATGTTCTGTTCCTTGAAAACATGAATGCCCAGACTTTTGCAGAGTTATCACTCTTACCCCCCTCCAGAATAAGGAGTGGAGTTGATTCTCTCCGAGGTTACTCTGAAGTAGAAGCCAAAAGCCAGAGCAGTGATGGTGGCACAGGGGAATTAGGTGCTCTCTCCTGCCGGTTCCTGGTTCTGCCAGGTCTGAGGTGCGAGGGGCAGGTCGGGCCCGCTCGGTCCTTGCTGTGTCTGCAGAGCCCGCCAATAAGAGTGGCATTTGGTGGTGGAAGTGCTGGAGCAGGGCTGCCACCAACTTCACGGGGCTCAATTCGGATCTGGCCTGGCACTTCCAGCTGCCTCCCGCTGCCTCTCGGGGCCGCGCTGGGCACGGTGGCGGGGCTGGTCCCCAGGAAGAGTGGCTCTACACATGCTGCTCCTCCCGAGGCCGGAGATGTCCCTTCTGCGGCAGCCGCTGACGTTCTGCGTGTGATCTCTCCTCTGCTTCCTCGTAGGGCGAGATGGCTGGCTTTTCTTGGGCAGCGCTCCGTGGTAAATTCAGGTCTCTGCTCGCAACAGAACTGAGGGAAGATTTGTGACAGATGGGGCTAAGTCACAAACTTGCAGCCTCAGGCAGAATTGTGGAAGTTTCCAGAGTGTGCCCATATTTACCTGATCAGAGAGAAAAGAAAATCTGCAGAGGAAGCCGAGCCTGGCTGCTTGTCATAGCTGACACAGAGCCATCTGCCACAAACCTGTGGCGGCTTCAGATCTCCAATCCCTGCCACCACCCCAGCTCAAATTAAATACAGATTCTTAGAGACGTTATGATGGTTACACATGTCCTCGGCATCACATGCAGGAGACTGTTCAAAAAAAATATGTGGCCTGTTGTATAACCGCACTCATGTATCCCATATGTGGTGCCACATTGAATTTCCGGTTGAATCTGTTTTTATCCTTTGTACTGGATGACATGGTGCCTGAATTCTTTCTTTTCGCCGACACGATGGCAGCCAAGCTGCAGCTTCAAACGCTCACACTTGGCTGGGTTTCTACCTAGGTTGCCAGGTTATCATTGGAGCCTTATTGTGTCCTCAAAGGGCCACAGGGCCTGAAAGGAGGATCCGAGTGCTACCGGACTAATTGGGCAGCCATCTCTGAATTGTTTGTAGGCAAAGGGCTGCTTTAGCACTTTTCTTTTTGCAAATTAATGACTCTCTGGCACAGGGGTTTTTAAGTGAAGGTATTAATAAGGGGTCTGGCAGGTAATCCCATGATTCGCGGAGTTACATTTGCATTTAATTAATCTTAAAGAAAGCTGAAAGATAAACAGCTGTAATTCAAACTAGCATGGGAAATATGCTACATGGTGCCATCTATCCGATAAAATGAAAGCTGAGACACTTGTTTTATTTCTCTCAAGGATGGAGAACAAACAGATAACAGTCAAAATACTTCCAATAAAAAGTAGTAGTATAAATGTAACGGCCGTTCATCAAGAATCTTTGCATCCAGTTACAAATACAGTCTTTTAAAGATAAATCACTTATGATTCCAGCAGTCAAGCTGCTATATTTGTTGATGTAAAATGTTTTGAAGATGTAGATTGTACAATAAATTTTTAATAAAGTGCCCACTGCAATTTTTAATTAGCATATCTCATTCATGTATAAGTGTGTACATCTATCTGTATGTTTATCACTATGCATATCCTTGTGTCAGAGTCAATGAATGCAATTGTGTCTTTATCTGATGAAGTAGAATCTGCTTTGCAAGTGATAATAAAATGTTCTGACAATTCCAAGATTTTCAGCTCCGTTCTGGGAAGAAGCAGGAAGAGGATTCTTGGTAAGTCATTGCCACGTAAAGCTTGGTGAGACCTCTCCTGACAGACAGGTATGGTTTCATACTCCTTCCTACCAGGCAGGGTGGTTTCTTTCCCTGGGCCAGCAGGCTGTCACCCAATGCCAAACTTGGTGAGCATTTTGAGCTCATTGGTGAGATTGTGAACATCTTTCCTGTGCCAGCCTTGCCTGAAATCTGTGGGGCTCTAGGGCTGCATCCATGTCAGAGGAGAGGCTTAGGCTGATCCCACGGCACGCATGCAGCTCCTGCCTTCCCAGTCAGCACTGAGAGAGGATCTTTTCTGACACCATCAAGATGCTGAATTGTCCTTTCGCAGTGTGAGCAGGCAGTAGCTCTCTTTAAAATTGCTCTATTAATCAGTCAAAAAGCCGAGGGAGATCCAGTGGCAAATGGTAAATGTTCAGATATTTTTCTGGCACTGCAGAGTTGTAATTTTGCAGTAATCGTCTGTCTTATATGTTGGTTTCCCCCTGTTTCTGCTCGATCAAAGCCCAACTTGGCTCTAGATGTTGAATGTGGTCTTCTCAGGGAACCGTGCATGGGTGTGGTAGTCACATTTGCTAGAGCCAAGTAGCAAAACTTCTTGCATTTCCTATCTGACAGCATCATAAATCTGCACTAAGGCTATCACACCTTGCACCAGCAAGAACAAATTAGACCAAATTTTTTACTGTTGGGGAAACTGAGGCATGGTACAATTAAAGTGACTCGGTCCAAGTTTCACAGCGAGTCGCTCTCCAAACCAATAAAAGGAAAGAGGAGATGCTGCAACGTCATGCCATGGCTTGTGGCGAACAGACTGCGCACATAGTGCCATGAGATGCAATACGCCAAAACTCGATGGTTTTGACTCGAGACTGATGGTGCCTCCAGAGCACATCCTGACCAAGCCCACGGCTGAAGGAGGTCTCACCCAGCTCCTCGGCGAGGTGATGTCCGGCTTTGGCTCATTTATTGATCGGTGATACTTGAACCATTCGTAGCTAGTCTGAGCGAGGCTTCGTCTTCATGGAAAATTTTGCCTCAGAGTTACAAACCCTTGCAAATAATGCTTTATAATAGGAACACTCTCAGAACTTTAATTATAGGGTAATAAATAGCAACGCGGCATTATCCTCGGATACTTCTTTACATTCTTAGTGAATATACACAGCTGGTCTGGAGCATGAAAACATCCTTGCCGCGTCTCCTAGGTCCCGGAGGCTGGCCTGGTTTTTGGGGCCAGCCCGGCCCATTTCAGGGTTCTCTACCAGCGGGGTGCTGCAAGGCCTCAGGTGGGCCAAGGCCCTGTTACCCCGCTGGTGGTCTTCCCCCCACTGCCCAGGCTGGGTGCCGCAGCAGACCGAAACAACCTGAGGAGTTTTGGCTCGCAGTTTGCAAAGATCAAACAAGCCAGCCGCTCTGCGCTGCTTCATTTAAAGCCTTCACTTCAAAAGGTCACAGAGGCAAATTGGGATCTCGGTCCCGTTGTTCCTCCACACATGAGTAATCTGAGAATGCACAGACCTGATCTTAAGAGTAAAATGACAGAATTAGCCCCGACTTACTTTCATATTTATTGATGTTTCGCCTGCATTGACACCGCGACTGCAAGCCCTTTGCTGGGAGCCGCGGCGCGCGGCTGAAGCGCAATGGGTTTCACTGACTCCTACCAGACGGCTCCTCGCCTCCTGCATCAATAGCAGGCCAGGCACCTAATCCCCCAATCCTTTTGTCTTAGCGTTGGAGATCACAGGAAACACAGGTTTATTCCACATGAGAATTGTCTTTTGCCGTCTAATGGAAAAGAAAATCCTAAAATAACCAGGGAATCTTTTTTTTTTTTTTTTTTTTTTTTTTTTTTGCAAAGCGTTTCCAGCGCTCCCGGCCCCGCTCACTCGTGCTGCAGGCACTGCGAGGAGCCGCGCGGCAGCCCAGCTTCACCCGCACTCGCAGCGCCGAGACCTCTGACTTAGCTCAAAGCTGTTCCGAATTAGGAGGCTAGATTTTTCTAATTGCATTTTTAAAGACCGAGCCAGCAGTTCATTAGAAGCCATGGAGCAAATTCTGCTTCTCTATTACACCAATATAAATCTTGAATGAATTTATCTCAGGATAACTGGGAGGGTAGAACGTACCTCCCATATTGTTCCTCAGATTATTAAAAGTTACAGGGCCTTGAAAATTAAATTCACCTTTCCCCGTTCGAGCTGTTTACTCTTTGTTTCTTATTCCAGTAAGGACAGTTGAAATGAATTAGTCGGTCTCATTGCTGCTCATAGTCACTTTTAAGTTTGGTTCTCATGTACTAGCCCAAGACTAGTTTGTGTGGAAAAGGCTGGAGGGCATTTTCTTTCAAACAAATTGTTTTCATGGGAATAATTTCCTAGAGAATTATATTAAAACATTTCCATCAATCCCTGATTTTGCAAAAATATTTTCCTCTTCTATATACTTGATTTGGGGCCTCGGCAATTCTTTATTTACAGATATAAATGAGCACCTTAATGAAAGTCCTTGCGAATTTTACCCTCTAATAGGCTAACCTTATTTAACTGAAATACTTTTTAAGTGATTCAGCCTGCTAAGTGAGGCTTCATCTTGGAGGAAAATTTTGCCTCTGAGTTATGAACCCTTGCAAATAAGGTTTTATAATAGAAACACTGTCAGAACTTTAATTATAGGGTAATAAATAGTAATGCTGCATTATCTTCTGATATTCTTTACATTCTTAGCGAATATACACAGCTGTTGCTGGGGACTGATAATCGAGGGCTGTGGAGCTGCGCTGCGGCTCTGCCCGCACCCTGCGTGGAGGCATCGGCAGGGAGGAGGATGAGGAAGACGAGGAAGAAGATGAAGGAGGGGGAGGAGGAGAGGGAAGGAGGGAGGGAAGGAGCCGCTGGAGCAGAGCCCCCCGGGTTGCTTCAGCAGCCCTGGGGCTGCAGTGCCGGTGGTGGAGGCAGAGAGGGGAGGCGAAGGGAGGCAGAGGCGCAAACGCCAGCCGCTGGTAAGGAGGGTTGCTAACAAGGAGAAGGACTTCCAGCAGCGGGGTGTGGAGCGGCTGGCCGGGTGTCCGAGCTCCGAACACGGCCCCCAATCAATCAGTAAAAAATTAAATAAAAAAACCCCAACCGAAGCGCAGCAACGGAGTGCGGCGGTGAGGGCTGGAGGATGCACGCAAAGGGCTTAACCCTTCGGGCTTTGAAGGCGAAACAGGGAGCGCCCTGGCAAGGCCTGTCTGTAAACAATGATAATTAGCCTTTTCAGAAATCATAACGCTGATTAAAATCTCCGATTCATTATTTATTCATCACAGAGCCTCCTTGCAGACGTGGGAATAGGGATTAAAACCTGGCGGTGCTCAGCCCGCGAGGCGCCGAGGAAGGGGTTAAAGCGAAGGCGAGGAGCCCAGGCCCTGGGAATGCTGCTCCTCGCAACCAATACTTTCTCCTTCCCTTCCTGCCAGGAATACTCCCATTCCCCCAAATTTTGGTATCGTGAAAATGTTTCTCATCCTAAGTACAAGTGTTAGACTGAATCCAGTTGGTACTGAAATTGCAAACACACTTTCACTCCTCGAAAAGCCAGCAGAAAGGAACTTCTTTTAACTCCATAATAGCAGGTTCCGTGGTAAATGAACAACCGATGGTCAGCTAGCCAATTATGGTATAAATATCCGCTGTTTACAGCGAGGTGTTAAATGAGCCCTCCGAGCACAAAGGATCAGACTGTCTAAGCTACAATTTGTGCTTCATCCCATTATGTCTCCCCTAAAAAGGCCCGTGCCGTTGTAGGTAATGTGCGCGCAGAACATATTTCTTTCTGTTGATTTTAGTTTGCTTTAATTCAATACACACTCTTGTTTACTTTTTAAAATTTAAATAAATGTCAGCATTGTATAATTTCTATGTTAACAAAGCAGTGAGCAAAATCCCTTGTATGTTTATAAAATATTATTGTTTAATTCACATAGTTTAGGAATTCCAAATGTTGAGAATAGGAAGGAGGCCAAATACCATCTGTTTATAACTATGATGCATCATCATATGTGTACTTTAAAAAAGAAGGAAAAAAAAAAAAAAAAAGCTTGGTCAATCATGCCACTGTTCTATCTGTTAGGAATATGGTGAGGATTTAAAATTGCTCTGTGCAATTTGCAAGAAATTTCAGTGTGGTTTAACTCCGAGCAGGGATGTTCGAGGAGTTGCTCACTCCTGTGTTCCTGTTGGGAGACTTGAATGAAATGCTCGTGTGCCCGAACTGCTCCAGGCACGGATTCAATCACTTTCTCCCAGCCTCGGTATTCCCCCATCCTGCAGTCCAAGAAACGAAAATAGAAAGGTTTCTTAAACTCCTTATAGATTTGGGGGGTGCGTGTGGATTTGCAGGTTCATTTCCGACTGCTTCAGACATTTGTTTTCCTGGATTTTTAAGGACAGAAGAAAAACTTGCTGATTTTTGTATCCTGTCTTGCAAAACACAGGCTAGAGACCATCGTTCAGCTGATTCTGCAAATGTTTAAGAAAAAAAAAAATCTCTCTCAAATGTTAGTAGGTTTAAGTCCAAGATAAAATAATACATTCCATACCGTGGAGTTGTGTGCAATGTGTATTTTAAAGAGAAGGTAGTCTGCAGGCTTAAAAACAAAGAGAGTATCTCCAAGTTAAGTAGATAAGAAGATTTTTTTTTCCAAACCCAAGTTAATTAGCTGGTACGTCAAGCCTCATAGACGTCTTCCTACCTTTCAAGAGCTGAAGAATCCCCAGTAAATGTACTTAAACTTCCTAGCGAGGGCCAGTGAGATGAATGCAGAGATTAGGGCAAGCATTACCGTGCCTTCTCAGTGCATCCCAGCTGCAGTTCATCCTACTATTGATAATGATGCTCAGAGTTACCGAGGTGGTTTCTGAAACTCACATATGGGGTCCTTTCCCCAAGGATGAGGAATAATAGCGGCACTCAGGTGGTACAGGCAGGGTAAGAACAGATTTTCAGTTATCTTTGCCTGGTGTGTGGTGACTTTTCCGTTGCACTGATTTAATCTATGGAGAGGTACACTTAGGACAAGGGCTGTAATTTTCGAATAGAGCAGGAGGTTTTGTTTTGTGTTAACCATTAAAAAAAAAAAAAAAAAAAAAAAGCACAGGTGAAGGGAAAATGACCATGCTTGCTGGAGCCCAGCCCTGGCAGAGTCACAGTATGAAACGTTTTGTGGCCAAACTCTCAGCAATTTCTGTAATACCACAATTTAGCGTACTATATGCCGTGCTGAAATGCCTGTGACTTCGTTTTTGAACTTCTTCCTTTCTACTGTTACATCTAAGTTGTAGCATCTTGAATTACTTAGCTACACCCAGACAGAAAGTTACAGCTTCTAGCTGCATGCACTGTATCGAGCTGTTACTGCTAAGAACTGGTCCCACAGTGTGAAAGCCCCTTTCTGTACATCTTCCATTGTAAGCCAGTCTTTAGGGCAGCAGACAGTTTACTTTTTTTTTTTTTTTTTTTTTTTTTTGCTTTTTTCTTTTTTTTAATTAGAAAAAGAAGATGCCTCGCACACCTTTCTTAAGCAACCTTTGTGGGGCAGGTGCCATCAATGGAGGTTATTTGCTACCATCTGATGTGTTTAGTCTGTTCACTCTGGCACCACAGGAGTGAAAACCAGGACAAAAGGCACATTCTGTCATTGCGGCTTGCAGAAATTCATAAATGTGAAATGTACACATTCCCAACCCAACAAAGCTGGTGTTCTGCGCCAGCGTCAGATATTCGGGCATGCATTCCTGCATATTACTTCGTATTTTCCATGGCTATGCGATCCTTGGTCTCCCAAGCTGAGATAGCAATCAAGGGGGCAGATTGTCCAATTATGATGTGCATACCTGTCCACTAGGAATTATATGGAACCCTCGCACTCATTTATCACTTCATTTTTACACGCTGGAGTAGTTTTATGAGATACACTGATAGAAGCAGTTTCAGAGGTTGCTAAATACCATGTTCATTGCATGCTTGGTTTCATGCAGTTCCTGGGCGCTGGAGAGGCGGTGCAGAGAAACGAGTATCTCGAATCTCATCCAGGCACAGGTATAAATTCCACAGCAAGGGCTGTGGTTGAGGTTCTTTTTTTGATGATAACATAGTCATTATTCAAACAACACCCAGTGTCTGCCCAGCGCAGCGGGCATCTCAACTCTGCCCCACACGACATCCAAGCAGGGAGATACTGGGAGATCCTTCTAGATATTTCTATCAGTGCTCAGGCTCTCAGCTCTGGGGAAGGAGGGTGCCTTGCATGGCAGGCTGGCAGCATGTGCCTCACCAAAACACGCTGCAGGAGCATGATGAGTGACAGGAGGACATGGCACAGCAGGCCTGGCCCTGTAGACCTCACACCGCGCCTCCCGTCCGGCTGCGCCAGCCAAGGGCATTCGTCATCACCCGAGCTCCTGGGCATTAACGTTTAACCAGCCCATAATTTGTTTTTTAAGTGAAAGCCTGGAGATTAATAAACTTAATCTAGCACTCGCACAGATCTGAGGACAGCCGACCTCTGCCCTCTAGAGACCCAGGCTCGTTTAGGCTTCCGCAGCCCAGGGAGCCCCTCAGTTGTCGCGTCGCAGCAAGCCCCGTCCCCCAGGGGCTGCAGCCTGCCACCCTCTGTGTCTGCAGCAGGCACAGCAGTGGCAAGGAATTTGTTTCTTTTATTTATGCCTCCTGCCTCTAAAAGGGTCAGTGTTAGCAAACATGGCTCCCTTCTCTGAGGTAGCGGCCTGGAGCGGCCCTCCGGCCCCAGGGGGAACACAGCAAAAGTAGGATTGGGTCAGAAATACTCCTTCTTCCAATTTGTCTGCATTTAAAAAAGAGGAAAAAATATGAAAAGGAAAAAAAAAATAAAGGAAGGAAGGAAGCTGGAATGTGTCTGTTTAGGGTCACAGGTTTGCAAGTTTGGGTATTATCCTGCAAAAATCCCCAAATCAGCAAAGCCTTTCATGTTGAAGCGTTCAGCCAACAGAGAGGCTGCTTCAAACTGCAGAGCATTATGTATGGATTTCTTTGCACATTTCACGTCGTACAATTCTTTGGAAAAATTTGGATAGGAGTAGTTTGTCAATGCTATTAATAGATTTGTTTAATGCAGAAGTGTGCAATGTGATGAACAGCCTTGGCAGGAACCATATCCAGCCTGATTGCATTGTAATACTGTTTGATGCAGCAGTATGTTTGATCAGTTACAAGTGATGAGTATCATATCACATCAAACAATTTAATACAGTCTCATTGTATGGAATTATGGCTGCTGTCAATCAGCATGTGGCCTATTCCTCACAGATCTGTCTTTGGGAGCTGGAATACAATGGCAGCTACATATGCATTAATAAATAAAATGCTGCTGAAATCCCATACAGACCTGTTGAGATTTTTGTTTCTCTTTCATGGTCTTTTTGTTTTTGTTTTATTATATCTCTCCCTTTTTCAGTGCTGGCATGGAGATGGGTTCACCTGGTCAATAGGACAGCCAAGGGTGGGGCCTGGGTGCTTTGAAGAGAGCTTGGAAAACATCTAAGAAAAATGCATGGGAGCTGTGAATTTTGTTTTTGTGAGCAGCAGTCTGAGGATAAATCCACTGAACTTGTTTTCTGCTGAAGCTTCACAGCGTCTCTTTTCTTGGCTTCCTCAGGGGGAGGAGAGGCTACCTATTAAAAATGCATATGTTTTGTCTTACTGCTTGGCGCACCTCACTTGATAACCCCCTACTTTGATTTGGGGATGGCACTCTTTGAACTTAAAGTCTCTTCCTTAGGACTGATATATTCAAGGTGCTGGAGGGGAAGCCTGTGTCAGATGAAAGATACGTATGTAAATAACAGTACAGAGGTGGGGTTTAAGGCATTACACATTTTACTATCAGTTTCAGACATATGCTTCTCTAATGCCGGCTTTCCTTGCAAAAGCTTCAAGTCCCTAGCACGGCGTATGGTTTTTAATGAAGTCGTACTCCGCTGCCTACAACTGCGGGGTCACGCTACACTTGTACGGGAGCACTGATTTCAGTAATGTTGCTTATTGTGGTCAAAGAGGGCAGAAGATTGCCTTTTTGCATCGTGTGGCTCTGGGGTTTTGGAGCCTGCACAGACAAATTGATCACATTGCAGTCGGCCACGCATTCAGAGAATAGGGGTGGCACGATGGAAAGCCAAATTTCAGCAGCTGATTAATCAGTGTAATGACAGTAACTTTTTCCACCTTTCATTATGCTCTCAGCCTGAAAATCTAAATAGCACTGGTACTTGAAAGGGAAACCTCAGAAGAAATTTTTAGAGATACTGAAGGAAGTGGTTGTTGACTTAATAAATGACACATTTCCTTCTACATAACAAATGATCCTGGAGGTTGAAACGAAGCGTGGTTGTAGGGCTAGAGTTAGAAACAGGGATATCTGCCACAGAGAAATATTTCTAGTGGACGTTGAGGTGGTTGCTGAGCTCTGTTTCGGAGGGGCAGCCTGGCTGTCTTTCGCACGAGTTGCCCAGCTTTCCAAAAAGTGCATGGAAAACCACTGCAAAGACCTTACAGCATGTCTGTAACTCGAACAACTGAACTCTGGGGAATCCTTATAATGCAAAAAAATAATCAGAGACCCAGCTTGATCCCGTCATATCTTTCTCCTGGTAAAGCACTGCTCAGCCAGGTGTTTCCTCTGAATTGAACCCAAGCAAGATAGGACCCCACACTCCCAGTTTGCCACAGGTAGTCCTGCTTCCATTTAATACCGGAGCCTTGTGCATTCCATGGGCTATGAAATAGCCACAGTTGTGGCCTGCTCCTGCAAAATGAATCTGATCAATTCAGAGCTGAAGGGCTCCATGGTGTGTGCTAGTTTAGGTACCCTAGGGTGGAAGGTAATGTAAAGATAGCAAGTGTAAAATAATGTTTGCAAGTGTGCTTACAGCACTATTAGCTTGTTAGGTAGCTATTAATGATGTTCTAGAATCACACAGTACCCAAAGCAGAGTGTGTCCTGCCTCAGTTCGTCATGTGCCAGGCATTAATTGGCAATGGCTCCGTCTGAGGCCATGATCCAGTCAAATCCTGCGGGCTGTGTGGGTCTGGATGGTATTTAGATCAGAAAACTCATCCAAGCAAGAGTAGCATTGGTTTGCCGCTAATCCACACGAGAGCAGTACCTCCATGAGGTTATTTGTAGATTATAAGGCCAAGAAAGGACTTTTTGGATCATCTGGTGTCACGTGTATAACACAAGCCATATGACTTCCCTCAATTAATTCCTGTTAGAACCAGAAAACCTCATCCTCTACTGGGCTAAAAATTGCCAGTGATGCAGAAACCACCACAACCTTTGATACTATTAGACACGGTGCTTTCGGAGATACTTTCTCTCCAATGAGGAGCCAAGAATGGCATTTGTCTCCTGTGATTATTCAATATTTGTTGCTAGAGCAAGGACGTCAGCTGTAGCACTGAGACCAAAGTCCCCTAAGTATCCATATCTTTCGCCTGGGTTGCCCTCATAATCCCGCCTCGATCTGACATTCCTCGTTTTGCCCATTTTCTGGGGTTGCTGTCACACAAGGCAGCTCCTCAGCAGACACCGCAGTGATTCTGAGCATGGAGCAGAATTATCAACATATGGTACATTGATAAATAGGGATCCCCACACTAGCTTGATGGGGTCTACCAAAGATAACCAGAATTGGCATTGCTAAGAGGATAGATAACCAAACCCATCATTAAAAGGCATTAAATTCCTGTGCATTTTAGGGGCTCTAAAAATAATAATGATAACGATTTAAAAACCAATGCTGTTGGTGTAGATTGTGAAACTATTGCTGTTCACTGGGATGAAAGGCACCGCATCTGAGACACTTTGCTGATTTCTTATCTTCAGAAAACTTGTTCTTGAAGAGTACAGGGGTGGAGTCTGACTTGTGCCTGCCGTAGGGGCAGTGTTTCAGGGGCTGGTAGAGAGAGTGAGGGTTGGAGAACGAGAGTGGAAGTCATTCCTCCATTACACATGAATATAATGAGCTCAGGGTTAGCATTGTTGAACTAAAATGTCAGAATATAATTATAAGGAGAAATAAATAAATAAATAAATAATCCTGTAGAATATTAACACTGATTTTTGCAGGCACACACCCCCATTTGCACAACACATGCACTTCCTTTTTCTAGCTGCACAACCTATGAAACCTGGGAGTGGAATAGCATTTCTCAATCAGCAAAATATACTTTCAAGCTCTCCCCCATGACTATGATAACAAAATGCCTGCCCCCACAGTCCAGTTCAGCTTCCCCTTTCTTTTCTTGGAGGGTGCAAACCCTGCATGTATCCCTGATGCCTGCACCAGTGCCACGCACCAGGAGATGCTCAGGCTGGTGGCACGTCCCTCCTGTCCTTCCATCCTCCAGCGCAGGACCCCAGCAAGCTAAATGTAAAGAGGACAGCTAATAATGTATATCCGCATCCCAGTCCCAGATTTTCTGTTTTAAACATGCTGCACAACTGACACCGTGACACGCTAGCGATAGGATGGAGAAAAAATCCTGTGCCAGATGACTGATGGGCACCCATCTCTTTTAATTAATTGGGTTGAAGAACGCCTCATATTGGATTGAATATAGGGGCTCTTTCAGCCTCGTTTTTCTGGATGCATATATAGATATATCTAGCTGCAGATTTGAAAGCCCAGCATGAGGTCTTGTAAATGATAAAAATATGTATATACTAGAATTATACACACACACATACACACATTGGATAAATTGATGCTTGAACATATACGTGTGTATATAATGTTCTGTTCTCTGTTCTGAGAGGCATTTATAAATAGATTTTATATATATATCTATTTCCATTATTCACAGCTCTATGTGTGTGTGTATTGCAAAATCTGTGTGTTTTTTTTTTGTTTTTTTTTTTTTTCTAGTATGCTTTTTAGTTTTTCGCAGGGTAATATATCTGATTTCTCTTTAAATTAAATGAATTTATTTGTCTGCCTTCCCTTAATGGAATCAGTTTTGATATACTCTTTGTTCATGCTGTTACAGGCTTCAGTCTAAGGGCTCTTTGTATTAACTTTTTTAAGTTACATTACAAAGAGGTTTTAAGATTTCCCAACAGGCTTTTATTTAACCAGGGCTTTTGATCTCAAACCTGCTGGGGCCTAGTGAAATCCTTACCAATTCTCCAGTAACTCCTCACTATTGGAATTTGAAAAGACCCACCTGAAGGATTTAACTCGCTGTATGGCTTCAGCCATCCTTTAGATGCTTCTATTCATGCAGACAGCGAGGGGGTCGAGGGCACCCTTTGTGATCCTCCAAGTAGCCTAAGGTGCCCTTTGCATAAGTTGTACTCCTGAGGAAATAAAAATCAGGAGGACACAAACCTATATACCTTATTTCCTGCTATCTTTACTTAAAGGAGGAGCACAGGGGGTCTGCTTAACATCCTTTGCTACCTAAATACCTTTTGGACATGGGAACTCAATAAAGGAACTTTCATTGCATCCATTACCCTACTGCGGTGCATAGCAAATTAGATTTAAAAGGGTACTTTTTCCCTTACAGCTATTTCGATCATTTTCTTTAAAATTTCAATTTAGTGTCTAGTGACAGAATATTCTGTAATGTACATTAGAACTATATAACACCAATTACGCTAACTGTGAACATTATTTCAAAAGAATTAGTTATATTAAGTTATAGACAAACCGTTAGGGAAAAAGGTCAGGTTAGAAAAAAAAAAAAAAAAAAAAAAAAGGAGCTACGTGATAATGTTTTAAAGGACCGACATGAAATGAATGCTCTTTTTATTTTTTAATCCTTTCATTTTGCATAACCCACACTGAAATTTCTCTATGAGCTTGGCCTTTGGGCAGGGGATGTCGTGTCACTGTGTTGGTCTACAGCTACAAATCCCAGTATAAAACCTAGAGCTGAGTCTTGTGGTTGTGAGGAAACATCATTTCTTCTATTTTTGGGAGATGGGATTGGTCAGATTCATGAGAAATCTTCTAGCAGACACCGATGGCCAGTATTTAAGAAAAGGGAAAAAATGCTAGCAGACCAAGCTCTAAAGAATATCATAACTAAGCACATTCTTCTCACACTTTTGGTTGCTTATTTTCTGTTTCATGGATGTAACACAAACGATATGTCTATTACCTGCATTTTCTGTTAGTTTTCTTAAATCTTTTTTTGTTTTCTAATTTGATGTTAAAATAAAACCACACCAAAGTATGCAGCACAATTTAAATCTACCTTCTTTTTTTCTGTTACTTTTCATGACTCTCCTTACCATTTGCTTGTTTTTGGTTTGTGGCTTGTTTTTTTATTTACTTTTTTATCTTTTCATTACAAGGCATAAGATGTTTGGGTCACTTCTTTGTAAGCATTTGTTATGGATATGTATTGCATTGGAAATGTTTCTGTGAAGATGAATAAAATAAAAATTTCTTTAATTCCTTTTTTTTCTCTCCCTTAGACCAGATTTAAGACTTCTGCTGGAACAGCACACGGCTTGGTTATCTCAACTTATAGGGAATCCTGGTGAATCATTTTTGTTTGTTTGACGTCCTGTGGGATCAAACTGCCATGAATTTTGAATGATCTAAAAACTGTGTAGTTTACTTCAGCTAAAACTGCCTTCCACTTGAAAACATAAATCAGCTCAACTATTTCAAGTCTATTTTTTTTTTTTTTTAACTGTTATGGCCAGCCCCAGCTCCAGCTCAAGCTGTGCTGCTCCCAGTGGTAGGAGAGGAGCTATCATCGTACCCTGCCACTAGCCAAGTGCCCCATTGCTGCGCATTGCCTCCCAGCAAGTGAGGGCTCCTTGGGCTGCATAACCAAAACCTAGCCCACAACAGCCCCTGCAAGGTGTCCTGCCTGGCATTGTGGCTGGCAATGGGTTATATACAGGGTGAGATTTTCTTTGTTTGGGTCTTCTTCCACCAGTCCGGAGCTTGGCAACTTCACAAAGCAAATAGGACTCCAAGTCAAGCCTCTTTTAACTTGCAAACACAGCTCCAAGTGGAGTTGCAGTAGGAGCTTTCACTTTTTCCTCCAGCAGTGAACTGAAATTAAAAGCAGATGCGGACAATGGCATTGTCTCTGGGGAATGAATGATATTATTTTACCAGCTTGACATCTGGTGAGACTAGATTAAAACCTCAAACGTGCTGGGCTAGTCCTGCTTTCTAGATCCTCCAACATGGGACAAATCGTCCCATTGAATGCGTTTGTGGATTCAGGTTTATCTACAAACCTGGAAACTTCTGAATGGGGACTTCAAGTTGGACGTTTGTGTGGTAAGAAGACCCAAACTACAGTGGCTAGGTTTATGTATTTGTAGAGTGGAGGCGAGACTTTAATATGAGTCCATCTTATAAGATAGTGGAAAAAATACTAAATCAGAAGGGAAAAAGGGAGCTTTTGATTCATGAGGCCCAACGATGTATTTGAACGCATGCCCACATGCATCCATAGGAAAATATCCCCTTCCAGGACCTTTATTCAATAAAATTCCCAAGCAATTTTTACAGATAACATCATGCTTTCCCACCTCAAAGAGGGGATGCCGTGCTTCCTAGGTATGTCTTTTCCATCACCCTGTACTCATTTCTATATGTTTTGAAGCATTACAGAAGCCCTTAATTTCCGTGTGCATGGTGATGGCTTTGTTGGGGGAGCAGCACCAGATGATGCCCTGATGGCTGAATAGGCACAAGACACCCGAGCATCCCCATTTTTTTCTCCCAACTCCCCCTGTGACCTTTGATAAGTAACTTAACCTGTTGTCCTCAGGATCCCCAGTAAAATGGGAGACCTTAATACTTATCTGGTGGGATAACAGTGCTTAATTCTTACCTAATTGGATGACAATACTTACCTACATACCTCACAGGGGTGTTGTGAGGATTAATTAACTAATGTTTGTAAAGTGCTTTGGAGATGGAAAGCGGTATATAGTCGTGCTAAGCACTATTACTCTGTGCCAGCACCAAGACCTTAAAATGGCTAAGGACAGAATAAGAGTTTTTATGTTTTGAAATAAGCCAATTGTTCAAGGCATCCAGATGCTGGAAGTATTTTTAGACAGAGATTTCTAAGAAAGTTGGGAAACAGAAGGGGATAATTATATGACCCAAAACCTTTTTTGTTTCTTTTAGTTGACCGACAAAACATAATCTTAGTTAGGTGTCGTTTGATGAATGTAAAAACTGCTTCTTGGGGTTTAAGATATATCAGTGTTTACTCTGACTGATCAAACAATATTTCTTGAAATAAATATCTCTGTTACAATTTGGACAAACAAATATATTAAATAAGCCAGAGGAAGTATTTATTTCTGTGTTCTTTCTTTCTGTATTTCTTTCTGTAAGCAGCTTTTTTATTGGTGTAATTCTGCTCTTGTTCCCATTAGGGTAACTGAAAGGTAACACCGCTGCAGTAAATGGAATTACACCAGATACAAAAGCATTATGTGAGAGCAAAATTATATTTATATGTGGTCTGAAATGCAACTTGACACTTGGATTTAAAGAAAAATCAAACCAGCCATTCCTAGAAATATATATAAATGAAACTTTTTTTTTTTTTTTTTTTCCCTACGAAAAACAAAAATTGCCAAGCTCTTTGTTGAATACTGCTTGTTTCATGGCAGCTCCTAAACAGATCTTGCAAAAGGCAGGTCTGGTATACCATAGACCATATTTTTTCTTTCACAGGAGGAAACTTTGCAAGATTTTTGCCTTTAAATATTTTATTTGGTTCCTAATGTGGGCTCTTGGTCCAAGAAAGCAACTTTATAGATACCTAAGCGCCCATTTGTATTTTTTTGCAAGAGCATTTCTTCAGATCTTTTACTCTCAAACGTTAGAGAAAATTCCCACAAATTCCTGAAATCTGCTAAAATACAGAGCAGAGTGCTTACATTGGTATGTTGTACATTGGCTGTCCCTGTTAAAAACTCTTTGCATTTTTATTCTGGATATGCAAAAGAAATTTGATATACTGCTGGGCTAAGTACCAGGATTTGGTTGGCTCTAGGTCCAATTCTTACATTTCTGCGTCGTCGGGCAAACGTAAGAATGGATAACATTTAAAATAAAACCTACCCCAAGGCCTTTCTTATGGATATCAGGTTATTTGAAAATGTAATGGAGACTATTTCCCGCAATCAGGGGTGAGTCAAGGAAAATGGCATCAAAGAGCTCCAGGCAGCCAAGGGGATAACTTGACCAACCCCAAGCATGCTGCCCATTTCCCAGCTGCCTGAACAACCAAGGAGACCTCAGGAAGTCAGGTGGAAAGAATACCTTACAGATTAAACTGGCATTTGGCCCTTCAGCTGCTGCGTGAGCCCAGCGTGGGCCCATGGGTGTAGAATCCAGCCTTAGACCACAGGAGGAGGGTGATATGAAGTATGACTGACGCTGTCAGCGGCGAGCTTGTCAGGCTAATGCTCGTAATCTATGCATATAATAGCTATTGAGTGCTTTGGAGTTGGCTGTTCCTGAGGAGGAGCTGGGGGGACAAGGGGACTTAGTGTTTGGGGAGAATTAGCTGTATCTAGGCAGCAAAATTTGCAGACTTGGAAGCCTATTAATTGTAGTGGAAGTACAGTACGCTGCTAACCCCTTGGTGCCTGGCGTTAACAGTTCCCAGGACAGGAGCTGTTGCCAAAATGGAGCTGTAGCTGGTGTGTAGGCCCCAAAAGGTGAAAAGTACGGACAGGAAGGAGAAGGTGGAAAAAGAGAGGGATGCAGTCTGACATTGGGCTGTCATGGCCACTGGAGCAGCAAAGTCAGCTTTTATTTCTCTCTCTGCTTTTGCCTGCACTTTCTGCTGGCCTGGGAGGACCTCCTGAGCTAGACCAGCTCCCAGCACAGCATTGCCTGGAGGCCATGCTCCTCATGTGGCCCAGCCTAGCCTGATAGAGCCACTGTAGGTGTAGTGACAGAGGAGATGTGCTATGGAGCACGATGTGTCCTGCTGTGGGCCTGCTGTCCCACCACCTCCATGTGTCTGACCAGGCGCATGCTGAGAAGAACTGGGCCGGTTTTTGGAGACAAAGGGAGAAAAGCTGGAATTTGAGTTTCCATCCATCCATTATGACCTTGGACAAATCATATAACCTCAACACAGGTTAAGATAAACCCAATTTTTACAGTACTTCAGGAACTAATAGAGATGGTGCAGATCTAGGTGCTACCACAATGGAGGTTTGCAGGGTGGCTCCCTGCCCAGAGCAGGACCGTGCCCTGTGTCAGGTGAAGGGAGAGAGCTTTTCCCCTTATCCCTGCTCTTGCTGCCCTGGGAGAGCTAAAGAAGATGCAACAGCTGATGGCTTTGTACACCTGGATTTAATCTTTGCTCTCCTGCCTTACGCAAATCAATGCCACCTGATGGTGTGGCGTATATTGCCAGTGTACTCACTGGTTTGGTGGCACTCCTTATAAATAAATAAATAAATAAATAAATAAATAAATAAATAAATAACCAACCAACCGTGGGCAGAATGCACAACCCAAGGTCAGACTTCAGCGAGGTATCCCGGACCTTTTGGCCCTACTCTAACAAGCACTTAATTATGTAGCAACTTCTGTTCTTAAAAAACTCTAGCTACTAACACCATTCTGTAGGTGTCACACACACACACACACACACACAAAAAAAGACAGTGCTACTGAGCAAGAGAGATTTGGGTGACATGTAGGTGTCTGAGCGCAAGGCACCTTGTCACTGAGGCTGCCTCTGGCCTCCATAAAGAGATGGGCATTAGTTATGAGTGTGCATCCTATACTAGAAAACCCTGGCTAGTCTTCATCCAAGAAGAAAAATGTAGGACATGGGATGGGAGCACTGAAAGGCAGAGGCTGAGCAGACCCATGGTGGGCTCAGTGAGGCACCAAGGAAACACCCTCAGAAGCTGCCTTGCTTATGGGTTTAACCATTGCTGATGCCAGAGGTAGCTTGGTGCAAAGGCTGATGAAAGATCACAAGAAAGGTTGCAGAAGCAAGGCTCGAGGGCTGTCTTAAGTGCTTTTTTTGGGGGGGAGAAAGCCCAAACTTTGTGCAGGACACCCTGTGCAGGATGCCGAGGCCTGTGGTGGAACCAGCCCTATTCCCTTTTTAGCCCCAGCCTCAACCCTTTGAGCAGGCAAACCTGCAATGAAAATATTTGGGCTCTGCTCAGCCTGCGTGGGCTCCTGTGGCCCTGCATGGGCCTAAATGAAGAATATCCTCTTTAGGACATCAGTGAAGTGTCCTCTTTAGGTCCTCAAGAGACGGAGCTTTCTGCTGGTTAACCATTACTCTGCATTTTCCCCTTCTTACAAAACGACTAAGGTTAAACATTAAGCGCCTGCAGTGAAGGACACCTGTATTTGCTGGTCCCATTATGCGGCTGTACTGAAAAGGCTTTACAGCTGTCTAAATTAGCATAATTAAATCCACATCAATTAAAAAACCTCAATCATCTCTTTCCCCTTCACATGCAGATAGTAGCATTTGTCTGAGGTGCTAAGTGACAAAGGAACTTTTTAGCTGTTGAAGACCGGGCTGAAAGGAAGAGTAATAGGGTTTGTGTATTGTCCTGGGGTTCACCTTAGCACCAGTGGAAGTGATTAGTGGCCGCTGCTCCTCCTGAAGAGGTAGGGCTGCTTTTTGCATCACAATCCTGCCGGTGCACAGAGCCATGCATTAGAGATGTGCATTTTACAACATGCTTCTGCCTCTATTGCTCCTTTATGCTCCATTAATGGGGGTAAACAAAGCCTGGCATGATTTGGCCAATTTCCCCCACCCTACTTTCTTCCTTTTTTTGTTGTTTTGTTTTGTTTTGTTTTGTTTTAGGGTTTTGTGGTGTTCTGTGCGGGGAAGCCCCAGTGACCCCAGGATAGCAGCGAGGCTGCGCTGTGTGATGCTAGCAAAGAGAATTCCTCCAGATGAAAACTGACATGGGGTTCAGGGGTTAATTTCTGGAACAGACACATTTGCATACAAATGAAAAATGATGGAATTTCTGTTCTCCTAAATTTTCAATGTCATCAGCATCAAACAGCAGTCAGTGCTCCCTTGCTGTTTGAAGAATATTCATTACTTCAGAAGAAGGGGCACCTTGTTTGGTATTAATCTCCTCTTCAGGTCAATGACTTAATTTGCTAAACTCCATCTGAAGTGCCACTCACTTTCTGATTTCTCCGCTATTCTTTGTTATTTTTCATAACGTGTTCTTAATACTTTTTATATTTGTAAGGGGATACGCTTCTGCATATGTGAGCAGGAGGCAGGATGGCCCTTATTTATTTATTTTCAGCCAAAGCGCTCAGCACCCATCTGTATCATTTGTAGCATGTTGTGGTGTCTGCTTCTCTTAAAATCCATGCTTTTTAGCAGGAAAAAAATATAGAGAGACATTGCAGACTGGAGTGGGAAAACAAACATTTCTCTTTCAAAACTGATATGCAAAGAGACATCGTGCGACAAGGGTGCAAGGTGTTGTGCCTCTCACAAACGGTAAGTATAAAATAAAATAACAAAATAATAATATTCCTTTCGTCCCTGCCTCTGGAAATTCTGAGGACGCGCTCAGGAAACTTTGGTGCTCGCTCCCATTTCCCCGTTGTCCCCTCTGTGCCTACGAGGGGCCTGAGGAAGGATCCCATTTCCCCCGATTCTGCCCTTCATGGTTATAATTCCTTTCCCTGAATAGGATTATTCAGGGGATCTTTAGATCTTGGGGGCTCGGGGGTGTTACTGGGTAATTGGCCAGGGGCGGCGATTCCCACCCGGCGGCGGAGCTGGGGGGGCCGAGGCTGCAGCATGCACAGGGCAGCGCCTCCACCTCTGGGTTTGTCCCCAGACCCCTTGGTTTTATAGGGCTTTCCAGCCAGACTTATTCTCGATTCCAAAGATAGGGTTTTATTTATTTATTTATTTGTTTGTTTTAATTATTAATCAAATCTTTTTTTTTTTTTTTTTCTTTTTTTTTTTTTTTGGCATGATGGCTTATGGAAATGAAGCACTTGCACTGTCTGTTTTTCTGTCTGTCGCCCCCACTAACTTTTGGACCTCTTTGCCAATATCTTTCCAGTTTGTTAGCAGGCTAGAGATCTCAAAGGTGTGAAGTGCTCTCCAGTTTTCTTTCCCTCCCTGCTCCCCCCCTAGCTAACTCTGAAATGGCAGCATTTCCCGTTTGAACTGGTGCAGACAGCTAAAGCTTTTCTGGAGGCTTTTTGTGACTTGCAAAGGGGAGAAGAGGTGATCTGAGCATTAATTCCACGTGTGTCTTTATGAAGCCTGTTAACAATTAACCAGCTCGCTCCGGATGCCTCCAAGTCCAGCTGGGTGAGGTTCAAGAGCTTTTGTTAAAAATAAAAAAATAAAAAAAAAAAATCCACAAAAAACGATTTGCACGTAGTATATTCAATCTGCATGCAATTGCACTCACTCTTTGCATATCCTTTCCTTAAACTGTGAATTTATGAGGCAGAGGCTTCCATAAATGCTTTCATGCAGTCCTGGAGGGGCCTTGGGCACTAGGAAAGTAAAAATAAACAGCGACCGCTCGAGGGGGGAGTTATGTTCCTACCTGCAGAATTAAGTTAAGAGTGGCTAAAGGGCCTTGATCCTCAGCCCCAGCCAAGCTGGATTTAGCATGAGTCATCTGAAGGTGGGGCGACGGGGGCTTTGTGTCAGCTTTGGCTGCCCTGGCGTGGGGCAGGGTGGGCTGGCAGAAGGCCCGCGGCGCTGGCCCGCTGCCGCCATCCTCTCCTCCGAGGGCAGCTCGGGGGGGACGGGATAAGCCAGCTTTGCAAAGGCTGCTTTGGGAGCCCGGAGCCACCTCGTTATCCAGCAGGAATGTTTTTAGCAGAGAAAACTTTCTCTGTGGGGTAGATCTGAATATGAGAAGGGACGCTGGGTTGATATGCCCAAGTGCCTACCCAATGGGGAGCAGCTCCCCTCCAAGAAATTCGCTGAAAACTGCCCAAAGTTAAGGCCTGAAGGGCTGTCCACATCCATCCCTATCCTGAGCTACAAAGTACCCATGTCAGGGTGGTTGGATTCCTTCCCATCCTTGTACATGAGAAAGCACGGGTGAAAATGGTGCTCTCGTGAATGTTTTTGTACTGGAAACTCAGGCTCCTAGCTGAGGGGCTGGTTTGCGATCACATCTGTCTGTCTTGTTTTATGAATATTGATATTAAAGTCAGAAGAAGAGACTTGTCAGCATGAGTGTATCAGAATCTGGCACTTGGGTGCTCAAAATCCGGCGCTTCTGCTGCTTAGCTGCTGTGGATGGTGCGGGTTTGTTGCAATAATGCATCCATGCCAGCTGAGAATCTGGCCATAAAATGAGAAAAGTTGAGATCCCCATTGTTGAATTAGTTTGGCCACATTAAAAATACGTTGCTCTAGAAATGTGTATATGAATATGCTAATGTTTATTTTGCTAAGCGTATGTGCCAGGATGTGCCATGTGGCTGAGTTAGTGTTACTTTAAGAATCCCATTTTTTTTTTTTTTTTTGCCTTTTCAGACTTTTGAGCTTTTAAACTTGTAAACATAACATTTTGTTGGCATAAGTTTCTAGGATTTTATGCATACAGCTGACTTTTATCTTCACTTTTTGCATCACCTTAATATTGTAAGAGAGAAAGCACTCATCTGTTTATGATAAGTTTATCAGAAATACTCCAAAGTTTTCCATGACTAAGATATTGTATTGTTATGGTGGCTTGCTACAGGGTAATTTTGAGACAACAAACAGAATATTTCAAAGCCCAGATGTCCTGTTTAGACAAGGGGGTTTATATTGATTAGAATCTGCTTTCACCTAACATCGTGTAGTAAATATCACAAAGACGTAATTAGAAAATTTGGTACAATATTTAGTCCTAGTCCCTGTGTGCCAGAATTGTTTGACTACTGAGAAACTGGAGCTTGTTTGCATCCCAGTGTGTTGTGAAATGCAAACTTCAAAGAAAATATTATATCTCCCAACTCCAGCTCGTGAGAGTCTTGGAAGTATAATACAGAAAGGCTTAGCGATCCCTGCTGAGGAAAGGGCAATTTGACACTGAAACTACTGCTGGAGCACCACTGAAACACTGGTGGGCAAGGAGTGTGCGTTAGAGGAGCCGAGCTCCAGCCTCAGGAGCTGGGGAGGGAAAATGCACCCGAGTCGTCGTGAAGATGTGCAAGTTGGCCCGGATACACGCGTCTCGTGTCTGTGTTTCTTTTTTCCCTAACTGCATATATCTGCGTGTTTGCTTCATAGGCTTTCCATAAGATTGGGGCCCTTGCAGTATTCAAATAAAATATTTAGATTTGCAAAACTTCTGGAAGCCAGATTTTAAGGCAAAAAAGAATTTTTTTGTCAGATTGTCAATGTCTGAATTTCATCACAATCTGTTCAGCTGTTTGTTGCAGGCAGGCGTAAAACATAGTGGGTAAGTGTGTTTGTTCTTCTTATACATATTGAAAGACGGCTGCCTAATCCTCTTGATGAGGAAAGCTCTGTAAATTATATACATCTGCAGACTCTGTGTAGTACAGAAGCAAAGAGGCAGATCAGCAATTTGAGGGAGCAAATAAAAGTTTTCTCGCAAGTTGGTGATCAGGAAGCTTTTAGCAGCCCAGCCTCCTCGTGATGTCATTTAGCCTGCTTGTTGCAATGACCCGAGTGTTTTGCCTTAAAAACTTTGCCTAGGAGGCCCTTCGACACACTTAACGATTCCTGGCAAGGGGAAAAAAATATTTGCTGATGACAGCTCTGAATATATTCTCTTTAATTGTCACTTATGTCTCTGTCCCATCCTCTGCACCGCACTAAAAATAGTAACTCGGGCTGATGGTTTCAACACCATCTAATGCATGTGTATTATTGCACACAAACCTACATAAAAATGTCAGGAATGAGACCTAAGCCAGGAATAAAACTGCAAATTGCAAACATGAGACAAGACCCAAATAATGAGGGTGTTACACGTAGATATTATATTGGTATCTCTGTGTAAATACAGGTGGGAGAGCTGTGAAGTTCCTACTCCTTTCCATACTTAGAGGGTGCCTAGAATAATATTTGCCTGTTTTATTTGTAAATAATTTGTAGGTAGCACTTATATTTATCCTTAGCCTTCCTCTGCTTCCTTTAATAGCACGCTTTGCTAATCATGCTGCAACACTTGTAAGGTAAGTGCAGAACATATTTCCCTGTCCATATTTGCAGGGGATAAATTTGTCCAAATTACACAGCAAGTGTCTGGCAGAACCAAGACTAGACACCAGGGACAAAATCCCTTTGATTTCACTGAGGCAAGGATTTTATTCCAGGAGCCTTGTCTCCAGTCCTCTGTCTACCCTGCCCTGTGAATGCTGGGCTTTTGTTGATACTCGATCCAAGTCTCAGCTCATAGGGTTAAAGGCAAGTCTGACACAGAGGCAACAATAGCAGTGTTAACGTGACACTGTAGTTACGGTTTTGTCAGCATTTCCATTATAAACTTCTGTTTGCAGCAATTATAAATCAACCATAAAAAAAAAAAAAAAAACGCTGTGAACTAAAACTTGGCATACCAGAGTCCAGGAGGGAATTTTGAGCTTTTGGAAATAATGGCTTCTGATTACCATGGACAGGCATGACATGATGTGCAAATATACACTCCGTGTTGCGCTGGAAAAAAACCATAACAAGTGTCACCACTCTGTCGTGGCCCAGGGTGTGAGTAGCGAGGGTGTCTCTGACTTTTGGAAAGGCAAGTGAGATTTTATTTTTCCCCAGGAACATCTGATTAATACCCTTAGCCGGTTCCTAATTCTTCCTGTTTATTTTATATCATCCCACATCAGGGAAATGCGATGGCTGGTTTTGGAGTTTCCAGCACATCAGGCACTCAGCTGGTGTTGATCAGCTCAGCCCCAGCAAAGTCCAGTGAAGTTAGGTTGACTTACGCCAGCGGACAGTCTGGCTCCGTATCATCTTTCCCCAGAAGGCTGCAGCATTTGCTACCCATTTGGAGCACCAGTTAATGTTTGTTTAACTTTGGAAGTCCATTTCACTGTTCCCGATCAAATTCCAGGCTCAGGGCGGGCATCAATTGACTTAAAAGTGGGCAACCACCACGGACGTGGCTGGTTACTTTTAAGCTGTGGTGTGCGTGTATTTATTGTGCCATATTCCATGCTCTCTTCTCTCAGACACCAAAACGATGGAGCAGGTGGTACCCGGCCAGCCCAGCACCACGAGGGCGGCCCAGGGGGCTGTGACCACAGACCAACTTTTCCCCAAGGCAGCGATCCTGCGGGATGGAGCTGGGTCACTATCCCCAGGAGGCCTCGGAGCAGCACTCCCTCCTGCATCATCGCCGTGAGCCACACGAAGGATGAGAGGTTGGCCAGGACGAGCGCTTCCCAAGGCAGCATTCCCCACCAGCCACCGTGGGACGCGAGTCCTCCTTTCCGAATCCAGCTCAGAAATAATTACGATGCCATAGCAGCTTCGGCTTTTGAAAGTGTTACTAATCACCCAGCACTAAATGCGACGCAGCTTTGCAGAAGTGCTCCAGGGTCAGGTTTCGGAGGGCAGACGTCAACGCGAAGGTGCAGCAAAGTGGAGGTAACTCCTTCAGCTGTAAGCCGAGCTGGGCGGGCGAGAGAGAAGGAGAAAACTACTCGCTGGGGTTTTTTTAGACGTGACATTTCAGTGATGTACCAACAGAGGAAATTTTGCTTGCAGAATCCTGTGAGCAAAACACTTCTGAGAATGTATGTATACAATTGTTTAAAAAAACACAGGGTTACTGACACAGATGCCAATTTGGTAGGGCATATGGAACATTTACACTTGCCTTTTTCATTCTTTCTTGCTACAGCTGGTACTGATTTAGTATGTGAAATTTTACTAGCAGGAGTGCTAATCAAGACAGAGATTTCTGTGAGGATTTAGTCATTTATGTGGAGGAAAACTATGGGTATCATTAAAAAGTACAAGATCATCTATGAGAGAAACATTATCATTAGCATCCTACATTTTAAAGAGGAAAAAAAAAAAGTACTGTATCTCTTGAGCAGCAGTGGCAGAAATTATTTTCTTGAAATGTTCAGTCATGTCACCTCTCGAAGTTCGAGGGAAGAAAAATTGAAATTTACTTTAAAAAAAAAAGAAAAAAGAAGGAAATAAACATACAAACAACAGCAAGAGTTGTTCCAAGCGGCTTTGTAAGCAGTGTGCTAGCCTGCTCTGTAACATCGAATGGATATGTCTAGGAATGGGATCACATCCAAAAAAAACATCCAGATCCTGGATCTGTGTTTGAATCTGAAGCCTCCATTCAACCCCAACTCGGTGATGGCCCTCCATGTCACCATCGCGATGTTGGGTCCAGCAGTACACCACATCTATAATGCACAGTTTGTCAAAGTTCCCTTTTGGTGGTTGGTTTTCCTTTTTTCTTTTCCTTTTCCTCTTCTTTTTTTTTTTTTTTTTTTTTTTTTTTTTTCCCAGCAGTTGTGATCTGGGATGGAGATGTTCAGACCTTAAATACCAATTCTGGCCAATTTCTGCCGGCGACAAGAAATACTATATTCCATTAAGAAGGCAACGAGCGTGCATTACGTATCCAAAGAGGCGATTTTACATTACACACAGTGTAAAAAATTATGCTCGGGTTTAACTGCCATTTCCTGCCAAGATGATTCCAGTGCAAACAGCAACAGAGCAAGTGCTGTGTGCTAAATATGCTGTACAGGTGGCTGGGTGATACGGGAGACCTGAGCAATAAACGCCGACATCTGCGGCCGGAGGGGGCTGAGCAGCGGTGCGCGTGGTCCCGGCGGAGGGCGGCCAGCTGCCCGCGCCTGCAGCATCGCCGGCCTGCAGGGGTGGGTGAGGAGCTCTGGAGAGGGATCCTGGCCCTCTTCCGGCTGCTTTCCCACCATGGCTGGGGATTACAGAGGGGGCACGACACGAGGAGGATGCTGGGCTGGTCTTCTGGGTGGTAGGTGGCACTCTGAAGTGCCCCTAGATTTGCCACTGTGCCCAGCAAATGAAGAAATGCTGGGATTCATCTCAGCTTCTCAGGCTTTAGCTTCCTATCAAGCCTCCTGATTGGCAAGATAATGCCAAGCAGGGTGTGGAGAATAAAATCAGGACACGTGCATTTCTCAGCTTCCTCCCAAGCATCTCCCTTGCTAGGGATGACCGTAAATTTTAGGCAGATTCCCAGGTATTCAGCAGGTTTGCTACAGATGTGAGGGATCTCTCTGACGCTTGCAGGTAATGCTCTCTCGTGACAACATCTTCATAACTGCAACAGCAATTTATCATGTACTTTGGGACCTACCAGGGCTCAAACTTTCAAAGAAATCCCAGTAAGTTAGGCACTGAACCCTTTTTTCTTTTAGGCACTGAACCATTTTTCTTTTTTATTTCCAATAAATCTGGATTTCAGCACCTGTGACACGGTTTCCTGATTACTGGTAGTTTCCAATATTATGTCTAGATAGTATAAAAGCTGAAGTCTTACTGTAGAGCTAAATGGCTCCTGGCTATGACGAGGACAGTTTTCAATATAAAAGGCTTTTCCCCCAGGCACTAAGCGCAAGCATCTCCTGGGGGCAGGGAAGTGGCCATCGAGTGGGTTAGCTCAAAGCCAGCAAAACTGCAGGGGAAAAGGCAAGCTGGTGTGTGTTGGCTTGAGCATTGCTGCGTGTACCAGAAGGCAATGCAGAGACTTTACTGGACTGAAGGATTGGGTCAGCCTCTAGTCTGAAGGCAGCGGGGCACCTCGAGGCTGACAATTGCAGCAGCGGAGCTCCCTTCTCCCGAAACCTCGGGCATTTGACTTTTGTTATCACAGCTGCCCAAACTTCTCCCCACAGCAGCCGGGAGAAAAAGTTTGATATTGGGTCAGAGCGGGCATATCGTAGGGCTTGCCTCTGCCTCCCAGCAAGAAAAGAGACAGAATCGTGACGGCGTTTTTATTTCTTGTTATTCTTTAGGATGGTTGCACCAGCAAAAAAAAAAAGCGCAGCACGGCAATCTGAAGTCTCAGACAGTTTGCGATGTTTAAACATCTTAAGCACTGTTGAGCATTTTCTTTCCATCTCTTGATATGGCACTGCGGTTTTATTTAAGCAATCCCGAAAATCATGGCCAGCTGCACCATCTGCCAGAGATGATGCAGGATGGGTGCCTCCAGCATGTCAGTGCTCAGATGTCATTTAAAAGGGAAATGCTTTCCGCGCTGTGAAGGGGGCAGAGACAAAGAGCGCGGGCGGGCAGCAGGCTGTGCTAAGTGGCAAGAAGAATTGATACCTTTTCTGAGGCCTGACCCGAACATCTGAGTTCCTCCCCTTGGGGTTTCTCACCCCCACATGGCCTTTTTTATTTTTTTTCCCCCTTTCTTTTTTTTTTTTCACAGAGACAGTCTCCTGATGTGGAACAGGTGGCTCGTCCAGGTCACTGGGCGCAGCGGTGGCCCCGAAAGCCACCTCGGTGCGAGGCTGCGGCTGCCAGATAAAGGTCAGTCCCTTGCTGGTCCCCAGCACCTTCCCGGCAGCAGGTGGCCTCCGGGACCATCTCACACGTCCGCCTGACGAAGAAGCCACGCCGCACCTTTGGGAAACTGTTTGCAGCAGAGCGAGGCGTGATCACAACCAGGCGGGAGGGTGTCGTAGTCACTGTGCCGCGGACACGAGGGCCAGAGCCTGAATATTCGATTACACGTCAGTCACAGCACATTAGGCAATCTTCCAGTCTGCCAGCTCTGCCCTTCCCAGCTCCAAGCGAAGTGTCAGCAGGAAAGAAGTAGCATGGAAGCGATGCAGGAGCCGGCTAGCTAAGGGAGCCTCGATCCCACCAGAAAAGCCCTTTATCAGCGATTCACCAGGTCCAGGGGGTCTCCCCGGCTGTTTGTGCCTGGTGAACGGGGATGCAAACCACCCCTGGTGCAGTGCTGCTCACTTTGTTCCTGGCTCTCAAGGTATAAATGTGCGTAAAAGCAACAGATGATGCAGCGAGGAATTCGGGAACTGCCATTCCAGCAGCATTACCAAAAATATCCTGCTCTTTCAAATAAGTGGCTATAAAAACACGTTGCTCTGACCGAGCATTTTCTGGACTGTTTTGCTTGCAAATTACTTAGTGAAAATATGTTAGGAGTGGAAGTTGAGAGCTGTGGACAATTTCCCACTTTGTGTAAGCCAGAAAAATCCCTTCTCAGCTCCAAGAAGGAAACTACTTTCCAAAATGTCAGCTCATGCAGAAAGCCCCAGTTCAGCTGGAACGAGCCGCTCTGTTTGCGCTCAGCGGTTTCTGGACTAACACAAGCCCGCGTACACCCATGCAAGGAAGCACAAGCATGAAAGGATAATGCGGGTAGATTATTCCCATCGGAGCTCAGGGTTTATTATGGTTTTTGTTAAGCATCCTCCACCTAACAGCCACAGCCACAGGAGAAGTAAATGGTGGCGTTCCTGTTCTGGATCTTCTGCTTCCACAGCTGAGCTGTGCCTCCTGTTTGGAGACCTTCAAAGTGAATTGGAAATCAAAGGAGACAACGCTGCTGTCACTGGGTGGGACGCCCATAAGCAGAACTTCAGCTTTGTCTACTTTGATTTCGGATTCACTTTGAGTGTTTTTCTGACAGGAGGGGCAGGCATCACAAGGCTGTCGGTGGCAGCATCGCCATTAACTTTTCCAGTGACCGCTACTGTTTAGCTGGAGAGACAGCAGGACTGTGGTGGGTGTCAATGGAAATAACCCTTATGATGCTTCCAAAGCTTCAAACCTGTCCTCAGGCTCCAAAACTCCAAGAAGTACTTAGAGGGAGAGACTGCCTGTGGAGGGGAGAGGACAGGGTGATGGATGAAAGAATGAAAATGACACGGCTGGTACAAGTGGAAGTGGGATGCTGCCGTTTGCAATGCTCTGTGCCTACGACTGTGTCAGAGGGATGGGATCCGGACCCTGCACCGAGTTATGGGTGCAGGATAAGACCCTGCACGGGGCAGGATGGCTGGACCATGGGTGGTAGGCTCTGATGTGAAAGACCACCACCACGAGGAGTCACCTGCCAGGACTAAGGGCAGCCCTCAGCAGTAGGGTGGGGTAGGAAGGGAATGAGTCCACGTTGGGCAGTGCTTGGAATAAAATGACTGCTTTCCCCCTATATCACCCTCTCCTCCTTGACCACGTTTGAAAAGGGCATCTTCAGCGCCGACGGCAGTGTTGTTGCAGACAGAAGGACCCAGCTGAGAGCAGCCGGTGATGTGTGCCTTACTTTTAAAAAGAAAGTTGTGTCTTGACAGCTTGCCAAATACCACATCTGCCTCTCTTTGCACCTCTGCGGGTGAAGCTGAGCATCAAGGTGGTGAGGAGCAGCAAACCTACCCATTAACTGTGTGAGGGCCGCTCTCTCCTCTTCTGTCTGACAGCTGTAGAGGAGATCCTCGGCCTGGGAGGACCTCCCCGAAGCCCCATCTGCAACACCTGGGGGAGAGGCACAGCTGCCAGCTCCCTGCCGCGGGGCGAGGAGGCACCACTAGCTACCACCACAGGTGGGCTGGGAAGAAGCTAGGGAAATAGATTGAGCCCTTTTAAGTGTTTTCTTTTTCTTTAAACTTTGATTTTCCCTCTCTTTCATTGGTATTTTTTCTTCTTCATGATGGACCTCTGTAGGGGAATGTTGATGAGGCCATGCATGATCGTTGAGTTGGCTTTCTCTTCAGGTGTTGAAACTCCGTCCTGGCTAACCAGGCAAGTCCATCTTGCTTTATCTGATTAAGTCTGAGGATCTGGGGGTTGTGTCTCTGGTTTTCTATTTTTAATTGCTGATCACAATAATATTAACTCATAACTTGATGGTCTGCAGGTTTCTCATTGGGAGTATTTTGCCTGCGACACCGAGTTTATGTTTGGTATGCAGCGCATCGCCATCGTGTAAATTTTATGAACAACTTCTATTATCTTTGAAACCACATGAACAGCAAACAGTTATAATTATGGCTGAGGATGCTATAGTGTTTCAAATGTGCCTACAGTAGTGGTATTACAATGAAAGCGCTCTGCTTGCCTGCAGCTTTTGCTGTGTTCAATGACATCACAATTATGCTGCATTTGAGCTAAAACTTCTGTCCTTAAACAGAAACAGCTTGTGTGAAACCTCTTAGGTTTTCCTTCTCATTTCTTTTGATTGTTCCTGGACTAAAATTGGTTGAAGTGAATATTGGAGGGTTGCGCGTTTTTACAGGCTTTGTGTCTGGATTTGCTGCTAAGAAGTTGTAGGTAGTTCACGTTGTTGTGTTTGGAAAATGAATGTTATTTAAAACCTCCGAGCAGGCATCTGCTACTTGTCAAGTGGTGATCTTCTGGTCCTGGGGTATGTTGGCAACCCTGTGATTTGTGATAATGGAATTACGGAAAAACAAAGGCGTGACATTGTGACCGTGTGACACTGTGACCGTGTAAAACAAAGCTTTAGTTTCAGAAGTAAACGTACTTTTTTTTTTTGGGGGGGGGGGAAATATCTGAGCATGTGTCTTCCAGCACAGCGCTGGATGTTAACGTACCTGAGCCAGCTCAGGCTGGCAGACAGCCGCAGCCCACATCGCAGTGGCAGGACGGACATGTTCACAAGCTGAAAAGCTGCCCATGCACATATACTACTTCCTTTTCTTTAAATTGCTTCAATTCTATTATTTCTGGTGTCTGACGAGGGCCTTCGTGTCTCCAGACCCAAGCAAATTGTTGCTGCTGGGTGCCGTAGCCCCCTGCCTCCTACTGGGAAGCTGCGGAGCTGCTGGTGGCTCTGCAGCACTCCAGGCACGTCTTCCAGGCCTTAGTCAGAGATGTTTCTTAGGACTGCTAAGAACCACAGTAGCATCCAAAAATACCCGCGGTGGCCTGCAAAACTGGCTGAAGAGTAAGGCGAGAATTTCCCAATAAATATCTTATTATTATATTAAAAATATTTCTTTCATGTAAGACTTAGCTTAACTAACTCCGCAAATTGAATGTGGCATCTTTCTAATGCTTCCCTGAGTCTCTGTGATTGTTTTCATTATTGTTATTATTGTAACTGTTACTAGAATGAAATTATTTACCCACGGAACTAAATGAATATTTTTATTGATATTCAGCTCCTGCCTGCATTAGACCGGTACACTGCATCCACAAAATTCCCATCCCCTGCGGCTCTGCAGGTTTCTGTGTCACTGGGAGTGGCTACGAGAGCTGCTCCCATTGTTTGCGTGCTGGGAGTGCATCAGGGGCAGATCAGAGAGAGTGGAAAGTGGCCTCTTAGAGGTCCTGTGCCCATCAGCCCACTGCTGCTTGCCTAGTAGGATGGAGTTGTGCTGGGCTTTTTGATGGGTGCTCGAGTGCTGTCTGCCTAACACGAGTGCCTGCAGCCTGTCCCACTTAGGCAGGCTCTTTGCCACAAGGAGACACCTCATCATCCTTAAAAAAAAAAACAAAACAAAACAAACAAACAAAAAAAAACAACAACACAAAAACATCCTTTCAGGCTCTCTGTAACACACCCAGCTCCATGGCCATTGGTGCTCAAGAAGCGGTGCTCACCGTCAGGTGCTCACCGTCGTGTTTTAGGATATTTCCCCTTTTATTTGCATTCATTGAATATTCTTGACCTGGCTAGCACTGAAATAGCCCACCAACAGCGGGGTGATGGCGTAGCCATTGGGTGGGGGGGCACTGACCAGTAGGGCCATAAATAAAAGTCAACGAAGCGCATAAGCAGCGGAGCACATAATGACCAGCAAGTCAGCAGCAATCCTTCTTTAGCACATGGATAGATGTGGTTAAAGTATACGTGGGAGAGCCAGGGGAACTAACTTTCGGTGCTGGGTTGGCCCCCGATTCATTTGTGACCTTGGGACAGCAGCTTTAGCACCGATGGCTTTGCTATTTTCCTGTTTGGGAGGAAGGGGGAACGTAAGTCTCAGGGGAAGGGGTGGCCGCATCCTGATTTACGAGTGGTTGTAAGGCTCGTGTCCAAGATCCTAATGGGAGACTCTTCAGAGGAGTGCGGGGAGTCGGGCAGGTGCTTGGTTGGAGTAAATCAGTGTAGCTCAATTAAAATCAATAGATGTATCCCATCTGGAGCGATAAAGGCTTTCCCATCAGTTAAAGCACCGGCCCTTAGTATGTAAAAGGAGCTGGAGATGCTGCGCCTTCTCTCCCAGGAAAGGTTGCACCTGAGAACATGCATTCATAACAAAGCCCTCGGCCTATGGGATTTCTTACCCACAGCAAGGATGTGCAGAGGTGAATCGCAGGGCAATTTTATTTGGGAAAGGTGGAGAATGAATCACAACCTTTCACGTTACCTTTGACTCTTTGGCAAGGATAAATTAAAATTGGCAACCTTCTCTCTAGCAATATAAAATCATTAACATCTGCATCACTTCTGTTGGTAAATACATGTATATAAGCTAGATCAAGTAAAACTGATATAAAAATGTAACATAGGCCAGGCTCTGGTTGCAAGCAACCTCTGAAATAGGTGATTTTGTTGGCAGTGGTCTGTGGCTTGTGCTAATTTTGTTAAACTCCTGCAGTTGACCTGATTCAACCCCTAGCCTGGATGTTCTGGATGTTTAAAACAATATTTTGCCACATTTGCAGAGGTGAAGCAAGCTGACATAAACCAAATTTACAGTAATTTAAGTGTTAGCAGAAAAATTTAAAGCACTTTAAACCCTTTCAATTAAAAGAAAAAACACAGCCTAATTCAAGGAACTTTTGCTTAGACCAGGCCTTCGTTTCCAAAATCCGTACTGTAATATTACACAATAGACTGAGGTGCAGATTATGCCACAGATAATGTAGTTGTTAATGATCAAGTTAATGTTAAAAGCCATTACTGCTCATTGACATAATTCTCAGAACATTATACTGGAGAAGTGCACCTTTTGTGTAGCAACAAAATGACAAAATGGAAATGTTAAAAGTTGAGTGCCTGAATAATAGCCTGTGAAATCATTTAGACAAGATCATTGTTGTTGCCATTGTGAAAGAACCAGAGAGTGACAGAATGAGAGACAAAAAAAAAAAAAAAAAAAGAAAAAAGAAAAAGAGAACCACCACCAAAAGGGGAGAAATAAAGAAAAGCGTACACCAGAGTGTCTTTCCTGAAGCAGGATGTGAGGTGGAGAGCATTGCTGCTCATCTGCCTCTCCCACTGGGAGGGTCCTGGTCTGACGGCAGAGCACCCTCCTCTGGCAGCTCGCCCAAAGTGAGAGCCTTTGGGCTTTGGGATGGGACCACATCGCCCCAGCACCAGGGTGGGAAACTGTCAAACACACAAAGTGTTTTCTTGTCCATTTGCCAGGAAAAATCTAGGACAGCGGCCTCAGAGTTACATAAAAAATGTTGATCGGGGATGCTTTTGCTGTTTGGCCCCCAGATTGGGTCACCGGCCATGGTGGCCACCCACGTGCTGCCCACGAGCATCCTTTACCTTAGGCCACGAGGATTTGCAGCTCGTGCTATAATGCCCTCAGAGCCACGTGCCACCCACAAGCATCCCTTTGCCTCTCTGGGCTTTAATAAAGCGGGGAAGGAGCAGGGAGTTGTAGTAATGGGCTAAGCAGCAGACAGCCTATTAAACGCCTGCAGTGGAGGGACACTTTACTGAGCAATATACTGTGCAACAAGCCTGTGTTAAAACATTGACCCACAACATTTGGTCCATAAAAATAGTTACATTCACGGGGACTCCTGGCAGTGATAGTTTTAATGCAGGTCTGTGTCATGGCATAAAATAAATGACTTCCGACATCACAGTAAATACTTAAAAGCTCCACTGAAAACCTGTCTGTGTAAAGCAGCGAGCGAGGCACAACTACCTGTAGGTAATGGGGGTGTTGCTTTTAGCCACCCACAATGATCTGCTTTTATGCAGAAACAGCCTTCAGCCCAAAGCCCTCCTCACTGTCTTAATAGAGTTGGGCAAACGGTCGTGGAAAGGCATCAAAGGATACTGACGGGATTGTGTTTTCATTTCAGATTTCCTAGGAATGGGGCTTTCTGCTCTGCTAAAGGCATACCTGTGCAAAAGGGGCTTTGAATTTGACTTTATTTGCTTAACATCTCTGATACCTGACGTATCGGAACTATTTTGCAGCCTTTGGCTAAGTTTCTGTGTGCAAGAGCTGTTCCCTAATAAATTTGGAGACATTATCAGCTACAGGATTTGGTGGCATCTTTTGCGGTGTGCCAGCGTTTCTCCAGCACAAGCCAATTTTGACCATTTTTTGTTTTCAGGTGAGGAGTAGGAAATACAAGAACACCCTTCACAAATAAAGCACTTCTCCAGCAAGGCTGCCAGCCCACCCTCCAGCCTTCACCCTTTTTGTCCCTTTAATGCATTAACTTTCATGGAGGGCTTTGATTCTCCTCCTCTTAACGTTCCCGTGAGCTCCCACAAAAGCATCCAGTATATTCCCTGCCTCCAGTAACCATCTTTCTCAGGATATCTTAGTACAGGGTCTGCTACTCTTGGCACCCTCTTCCTATGACCCCAGCCACTACTGAATTAAATCTCTTCCATGGTTTGGCTATGAATTGCAGCCTAAAGTCCATAACTAAACTGTGCATGATATTGGAATTCAGCAGGAGCTGCGGCCAGCGATTAGGAATGGTAGACCCTGCCACTTTATCTGTCATGACAGGATGGAAATTTTAGGGAAGGAAAATTACTGGCAGGTCACAGTTTGGAAGGAAGGTAGCACTAGTACAGGGCTTCTGTTTCTGCTGTGCTCGTTGCTGTAGTGTGCAGGATTGTGCAGTTCTTTGGGACAAGTTAGTGCCTCAAAGAAGGGATTAAACTTCTACTCCCCCTTGCTGTGCAGATATGGATTTCCTTTTTATTAATTTAGTATAATAATTATTTATTTGTATTTTTTATTCTCCCTCTCCAATGGAAGGGGAGAAATTGTGCCAGCCTCTGAATGCAGAAATTTGTTCATTCTGCTCTGATAACCAAAATCTGCACTATATCTGGCTAATTTTGCTACCTCCAGAAGCAGTTCACTAAACCACTTGGATCCTGTACCATCCATCCTGTGCACTCTTAAATGAGCAGTATTCAGTAAAAGTGAAATTATTACTCCTAACAGCTTTCCCATTCCTTACCATTTGTTTACCTAACTTTGAGCTAAGGCCAGCTGGTCTTCACCTAGATATTTATTTCTCTCACATACTAATCAGTTGAACAATATCTGCAGCTCCTCAGGTGGAGCTGGGACTCATAAGACCACTGCTGTCACTGGAGCCCATGGTTTACCAGATGCACCCCTCCTGGTCTCATCAATCTGCTGGATTAGAGATGAGATGCAGCTGATCCTGAGCAGGTTCACCAGACTATAATGTGGAAGAGATAACGAGTATTTAACATTCAGGGATCTATCCCAGAAA
>NC_140303.1:37769855-37807355 GCF_964211825.1 Aythya ferina | reverse complement strand
CAGACTACCTGAATGCGGTTCAAGCAATTCAAGCAATGAGGGAACAATACAAGATTTTTTTCCCATTCACTTCCTGCAGTTTATTTAGATCAAGTTCCATGGGACCAAATCTGGCAGTCTTGACTCAGGCAAATAGCCCACTGGAGACAGTAAAAATAAACAAAAGGACTCCTTTAAATATTTGAGCATGAGGGGCTTGCTTGATTAGTGACTGCATAACAAGCTGCTTAATTTTTATCTTTCAAAGATGCATTTTAGACAGCACAAATTGCCTACTAAATCTTCAGACAGTGAAGTAAAATCTTTTATTCCATTTCTCTGCTGCATGCCATGGCTATACTGTGTCAGCACAGCCCTCCTGATACCAGGAGCCTCCTGGATCAGATTTAGGGCCAGGCCCCAACCAGCCCTTCCCATACAGCGTAGGACTGGGCTCTTTTCTTAGTCTTACACAGTGCCTTTGCTATCTTGAGCTGTAATACATTAATTTTGGGTGGCTTTTATTTGTTTCTCTACTTCAAAAAGTCCAGTCTCTTGATGTGGCTGGGGTGCAGTCTGCTGGAGTGGTGCTTTTTGAGCATGACACTACACATACGTGGTGTGTGCCCAAGAGCAGGGCAGGACACTGGAACATGGCTGCTCTTCAGGACCCCGAAGTGTGGGCCTGATCAAAGGGCCGTGTGAGGCCATAAGTTTTTGTTGTTGTTGTTGTTGAATGTGGTAGCCTTTGAATGGGGCTTTATGAGCCTCGGTCCCTGCGTATGGGTAAAATATTAATAGCACTCCCTTTCTATTTCTACCCATCCCTGTACTCCCTGTTTGCTATTTCTACCTCTCCTCCCTTCCCTTGTTTTGCTATATTGGCTCCCTAAGCCGTAAGCTTTCATTGCAAGGTATTAAAATGTGTATTTATTTATCATCGAAGGAGAACAGCCTAGACTAGCTTGGCCTGTATAGGCCCTATCAAATTCTAAACATTGGAAACTTTATTATATTTTTTTTTTCCTTTGAGTAAGCCATAGTCTGCTGAATTATATTCATTACATTAAGCCATTTGTAAACTTCCAGTAGGAATATTCACAAAAGTGGTCAATCATCAATAGATGACTTAAAATCTAATGTTTTTGTGGTGTGTGTATGTAATATAAAAAGATAAGTTGGTGATGAGGGATGGCTACAAACCATAACACGTGGCTCTGCATCCAAATTGTAAAGGGATGCGTGGGCTTCTGGCCCAACGATAAATGAGAAGGTCTCATCTCACGGTTTGGCTACAGCCCCCCTTTTTCCCTAAGTGTAGTGGTCAAGGTCTTGATTTGTGTTCATCACTACCAATATATCAGACTGATTTCCTTCATGTGCAAGAAGGAAACCTTTTTATGTATCAGAACCTTCACAATGAAGAGTTATCATTTTAGGGATAGTGAAGTGGGTGAATATTGCTCTTTTTTTTTTTTCCTTTTTTTTTTTTTTTTTTTTTTTTCTCTATGCTGTCTCTAATCAAATGTAATCACCGCAGCATGTGTTATTGATTTTGTAATTGCTTCTTGAATGGTTTGGGCCCCAAGACTGCTACACTTTGTGAGGATGTCATTTGGGTTATATATATAAGCTAATGGATGATGTATCTTTTTATTAGGAAAGCCCTCTAATATCTCAGTTAAAGATGAAAGACTTCTCCCAGAAGGCCTGCTTGGTAACGCTTTGCAGTGTGACTAGACAGCCATCTTTCACTAATACTTCCTTTGTACACTTTACTTCAAATGCTTTTCTTGATCAAACTATGAGACCAAAGGTATTGGCATTGTCTGTGTAAATACTGTGCTGCTAGCATCTGAGCTGGAGCATGTGGTTTGTCTTCATGCCTCAAAAAATGGTTGCTACTGTACTGTGTGTGCCCAAAACAGAGCCATTGTTTCTGGGAGCTAGTTGAGTATCATCTAATGTATGTATGAAAAAGTTCTTGGGTATAGCCAGGGTCATAAGGGGAAGAGGATAAGGGAAGGAGAGGCTGTGCAGGCATTGGGTATCTGATGGGTACAAAGAGTTGCCCTGTGTGAAGGGAGACAGTTGCTTCTTGGATAAGGTGGGATTTAGATTATCTTGTGTGACTTCTTCTAACAAAATGTCATTTTCACCAACCAGAAAATCCATCTTGAGGTGTCAGTGAAGCATGAAGTGCAGCTGGGACTCAAATTTATGAAATGCCTGAAGTCTTAAAGAGGGGTTTGAATGCCAAAACAGGGCTGGAATTGGCATATAGGGAATCCTGAGTAGAGGTACTGCTCAGCTTGGATGTCCTTTCCCCCCACAGCACTGTGTTGTAGTTTTTTGAAATGGTAGATCTGATTTGATGGCTTGCTACTGCCAGGAAAAGTTGGTCCTGCCGCCCTGCCTGCTTTGCACGCTCCCATGCTCTTTCTGCATGAGGTCTGGTATTTATCCAACCTCTTGGTGGTCTGGTTCAGCATGCTCAGCTATGAGAAAAGCAGCCCAGCAAGAAGGGTTAGAAACATGCAGCTGTGACTAGGAGCTAACAGAGTAAGACCTCTAGCAGAAGCAGTCTACAAGGGCTCAGCTGTCTTGGGAAGCCTCACGCTATTGATATCCCTGTGGTCTTAGCTTTCTTTTTTAGAGTATTTCATGGGAAGGCTTAAGGCCACCCTTCTCACCCTTCTGGAGGTGTGAATTAACACAGAGCTCTGGACTTAAGAGAGGCTGTACTGTTTTTCCTGCTTAAAACACCCAGAATGTCCTTTTTATCTTTTATCTTAGTCAGAGAGAATGAGAGCAAGCTCACCTGCCTTTAGATGTCTAGATAAGAGCTAGTCATTTTGGGCTTCCTTTAAGCCAAGAGGGAGAAGTAGATCCTTTAAAATGCAGTTCATCTGGCACGTTTTTATATCTGCTTTCGGATGAGGTTAATCCCATATTAATGGCATCTCTTTTTCTAGCTTGAATGTGAGAAGAGCCTGGCTCAGATGTCTGCAAGATAGACATCTGCATTTGGTCACATAAATCCCACCCGTAGAGCCTCTGCACTAATGTGAAGAACCAAGATGAATGGCTTCAATTAATAACAACAATAATAATTTAGACTCCATAGTCTAAATATAGAAAATAATTTCTGACTTTTTATTATTTTTTTTTTTTTCAGATGTGGGCCAGATCTTTCCTAGGTATTGTTCAGGTTGTCTTTGATTCAGTGGGACTTATGTTGAGCAGTTGGTTGCAATGGTCAGGAGCAGTGATGGTATCTTCTTTAGGTAAGCCAAACTAATACACTCTTCCTGAAGGTACAGACTGATAGAAATAAAAAGAGGATTTTCAAGGTGAGGGCTTGTTTTTGTTCTTTCAAATGTTATCAGTAAAGCAATACCTCTATTGAAGATGTCCTTTTTTAAAAGCACGATAGCTGCAACTTTCTGGCACTACTTGTGACCCCCAAACATACTCTTTATTAGTGTTTCTCATTGAGAGAAGGCTGAATCAAACAAATGAAACTAATTACTCTTGAAGTTGGGTATTGCTTTCTTCAGCTTTATGAGCCTATTTTTCTGAAATTAGAAATTGCCTAACTATGTGGAATGTTTCCAGCAAAACTGCTTCCTACAGCCACAATTTTTACAGTCACATAAGTGCTTTGTAGGCTACCTTCGGGTAGGCAGCAGTGACATCCAGTGGCCAGTGACCTGATCACAGGTCTTCTTCTAGAGCCAAACTGCCCTGTCCCACCTGGGATGTGTCTCTGCTAGTTATGTGTGACCCCATTTCTGCTTAACACACTTATTCTGATTCCACTGGGCTATTTATTTTTTCGTTTATTTTCAGAGACTGTAGAGTCTTCAGGTAGCTGTTCTCTGAAATTTCAGCAGCGTCTGTAGAAATTACTGATTTTATTTTTATTTTTGAAAGGTTGATGGCTTCAGTTTAAAGTATTTTAATATGGTTGCCTGTTGACAGGTGTTAAAACCAGAAGGAACCCATTGGCTCAGAAAAACAGGTTATACAGATACCTAAATAGGAGCTGAAGAACAAGGTGTAGGTATGGATGTTGAAAAATGTTGGCCTGGATTCTTTAGAATAGAGCACAGAAAGCCAGCAGGAAATGAAGTGTTGCAACAGAGACCCTGCATATATCTATATCATCTATATCTGTATCTATATCTATAATAGATTATTTATTTTAAATGCAATGGGTCTGATCCCAAGTGAGTCAGCATATTAGAGACAAGATTGAAGACTGGTGTTTTTTAATCCTGCAAGTAAATGTTTTCAGGATTATGTCCACAGTTATCCACCACTAATTGCAGGAAAAAAACTGTTGGACTGGTGTTGCGCATTCAGACTGCTTGTACCTCCTCCATGCTTATATAGACCATGAGCCGTTCTAACATAGGGACACAGAGTCCACCTTAATTTTAAGTAGGTACTCCTTTCAGTTATGTCAGCTACTTAAATTTATTTGCAGACAGTCAATTCATATTGATCATAACTCGACCTTACAATGACCTTGAGCAAAGGTACTCTGTGACTGCTATAGATATTGTGATCAATACTGGAGAGCAATTGACTACACCTAGTTACTGATAAATGAAGTTAAAAAAAAAAAAAAAAAAAAAAAAACACTCTTTTCAGAAACAAAGATAACTGCTCATTTAGTTGACTGTTTGCAAAGGTTTAATATTGATACATGAAGTTATAATGACATCCTTGGGCATTCTCAAATGGTAGAAAACAATAGGGTGCAGAGTCACTGTAGCACATTAAGGAGAAAGAATCATTAGTTCCCAACTTCAAATAAGAAATTTCATGATATTTATGACAACAACGCTGAGAACAAATACACTTACTTAGCAGTACTCATCAGAGAAGGCATGTATCAAACTGTGCCTCTTTTCTTTATGTGTGAGCCAGGTCTAGTGAGATAAAACACCATATTACTGTAGATGGAACAAAGGCTTTAGTACCACTTGTTTTACTTTAGTACCGCTCTCCTTTGCACATTTGTGCCTGAATTAAATTGCCCATCCCCAGGTATAACCAACTGTAATCATGAGGAAGAGATCACTTTGGTCTCAGCACATCTGCTGCACGTTGATACGCTTCCCCAAGCTGCTGAGGTTGAAAGGGAAGATGCGAGGGATGTTTCCCCCTGCTATTCCTCTCGCTTGGCTCGGAGTCCCACTGAGCGATGGGAGTTGAGTACCCGTGGCTGAGATGCAAGCAAATGAAAGTCCATTGGCAAAGCACATGCAGGCTGCACGGGAGGCCAGTTTTACCCTAAATCTGCTGGTTTCTCTACAAGAGGTTGTTCCAGCAAGGGCCAAGGCTGAGGTGTGATGCCTGGATGGTGCACAGGGGACATTCGAGTGGTATTTGTCCCCTGCCAGTTGCCCTGAGCGCCCTTTCCTTCCGTGCTCTTTCCCATGCATCAAGGGGCTGACACTTTGTGCTTATAAACAGGGATTTTTTTTTTCAAGTTGATTTTTACATCTGTGATATTCTTTACAAAGGAAATTAATTAGATGGCAGGATGGTTAAAGCTACACAAATCAGAAACAGGAGGGGAAACGTTCTGCAGGCACAGACCTCCCATAGATCTCCCTGCACTCTTCAGGGTTTTCCCCAGGCACTTAAATTTCTCTCCTGATGCCCAAAATTAATCTCCTGATCATGTTTCTTCAGTCCCATACAGTATTTTTTTTTCCCACACTTCCCTGTTGTTTTTCATAGGCTCTGTCCTTCTCTGAGCTCCCTCTACATCTTTAGTCAGGCTATTTATTAATAAACCTGTGTTTTCAGTGCGTCGGTACATCAATAAAGTACAGAGTAGTTCTGTTAGTCAGCATTCTGGGAAATCCTTTGCTGTATTGAAGAACTGTAAATCTCCATTATTGCTTCCCATAGCACAAATAAAGAATAGCCTCTTACCTTTGCAGCATTCCCTTTGTTAATTTTTAAGGGTGAATGTGTAAATATTCCCTAGCAAAGAGGATTGTTTTGTGCACAACCTGGACTCCAGGCATTCATTGTTGGTTTTTTGTTTGTTTGTTTGTTTTTGGCACACCGTGTCAGCCACTACCTGGAAATTCAGCAAGAGTGAAGGGAGGCCAGGGTGAGTGCAGCAGGAAGCGATATTGAAATGTTCAGATGAAAATAATCATCAAGACTCTAGGATTTTTTCCAAAGTGAACCTAAACTGGAGGCTTTAGCGATTAGTCCATGACTGATTGAAGAGGTATGTCACCTGCTACTACATGGCAGCATGTCCCATTGCAATGCAATTGCCTGCCTGGAGTCATTATGGTGTATTACATCCTTTTGTTATCAAACTGTGTCATGTTGCATCACAGTCAGAAGCAGCCGGATGGAGACGTGGCTGACACATTGCCTGTAACAGATGCAATGAGACATCGTGTCCAAAGCACATACCTGCTTTTAGTCAAGGCACAATTTGCTCGAAGTATGTTTTGACATACTACAGAGAGCTTGAAGTCACAGGTAATTCCTTCTGTGTTTGCTCACTCTCTGAAGATGCAAGTTTTCTGTTGGGCTAGCAAGAAATTCAAGGTTTAAATTACTTTTGCTTGTCCCAGTGTTGTCACATAGGTGGGAAAATTTACTTAGTCCAGTTATTTCAGTAAATGTAACAATTTTTTGGACCACTAGATGCTCTGAGAGGTGTTTAAGCCCTTACCCTAAAGACAAGAAAATATCTAAGAGTGAAATATAGCAAGCTTCTAGCTACTCTTTAAAAAACTTGTGAAAGAATGAAGTAACTCTGCTAAAAGTACTGAGGGCAAGCTTCTGAACTACTGGAAAAAATGAGGTGTATTATAATGGTGATATTACAAAAGCAATAACATTTCCCCATATTAATTAATCTTGAATTAAAGCAATTTTTTTATACAAATGCATATGACATTCATGGCATGCCAAATTAATTCTTTATGATCAGAGCCTCTGCAATCAATACTAAATGAATTCATAATGATAAGGTACTTAAAATAAAGTGTTGCCACATAGGGGGAAAAAAAAAAAAAGACAATAAAAGGCCATCATCAGAACTGCAGCCTACTGATAAAGCATTTTTCAACACAATGATGCTAGCTATGACCGTCAGTGGTAACCCCTTATTTATTCTTCCATTTGACCTCTTCATCTCCTGGTTCTTCTTGTGGGAATGTTCTGCATGTTGTTGCATGGACCTGTGCAATTCACTTCATGGATTTCCTAATTCTGGTGGACAGTGTTGCATCATATTCTCCTTGGCCTAATTTCTCATAGGCTTAGGTTTTCACCCTTTGAGAATCTGCAGTAATTTATCCATGAAAGACTACATCAGCTCCTGTTAATAAAACAAACCTGCACCAGCCTTGGGACTTTGTTGTATTAGAGATATTCCAAACATCATGAGAAAACAAAAGTAATACTGAGTACTGTATAAAGAAAGACGTGCTGTATATCAGAAGAAATTTCTCCTTTAGGGAAAGGGCTGTATGCAGATGAAGACACTGATAAAGCATTCAGCCTTTTCATTTCTATGGTGGTTATTTTGAGTCATGTTGCTGTGATTCTGGATCCAGCTTTTTTTTGGTTATTTTTCCTTGTTTCTGGACTAATACTTTAATTGACTTGTGCAAGTTAACCTTGCTGAAGCAGACACCCAGACTAACAGGTTCCCCTGTTCTTTGGTGGTGTGTGATTCGAAATCTGCTTTGTTATGGGTGCACTTATCAGGTGAGAAAAATATTTCTGAAGAAGAGCCCATCTCAGGAAAGCCTCTCCAGAAGGCGTTACCTAACTGGAGCTGTGGCTCCAGGGCTGTCAGGCAACCTCTTAAAAATAAAATAAAAATTATCTGTGCTATATAGTATAGCTGATAGCTAAATCTGCCTTAATCACGCCCTTCAGTAGAGGGTCTTTTTGGTGATTTGAGGGCGGGAAGTTCAGTGGGGAATAAACCAGTCAACCACTTTCCCTTCTAGTTGGAATAAGGGAGAATTAGCTGGATGACATTAGGAGAATTTCTAAATATCTTTCCTGCCAATATTTGATTAGGGGCTTTAATTTCATTAGACAAACTGATTTTTTCATTAGCCAAACTGATTTTTTCATGCATTGCTCTTGCCTTTTAATGTGTAAATTACATGGGATTTGACTCTCATTACAGCATTGATATGGGTGCTGCCTTCAGACGGACACCAGCGCCTGTGCCATGCTTGTGGCCAGCTCTGCTGAGAAGTGAGGCTTTGTGTTTTGCTCTATAAATACCCAGATACACTGTGTGGGCTGGTGGCCTACATGCCTATGCTGCCCGTCCTGCATCCTTGTGCGTGCTCTTTCTTGGGAAAGTAAATTCCAGTGGCTGACCTGGGTCTCCTGACACCGCTCATGGGATGTACGAAGTAGGACTGGGTAATGTCAAGAGCAGTTTGGGTAAAATCGTAGGCTGGAGCTGCTGAAGGAGACAGTTCAACAAGATCTGTGCCTACTTTGAACCCAAGCAGTTTAGCTGCAACAAAGACAGAAGAGCCTTTGCATTTCCAAATCAAAATTGCCATAATTTGCTATCTTTTGGTAGTATTCATTTTGGATTGTTTGTCTCATGCCATGTGTACGTTAGTTTTATGGGAATGTTGTTGCTCATCCTAATGAGGATGGAAGGCATCGTTTTATGCAATTTACACTTGCTGAACAAATGATGCTTCTAGACAATAGCATGGAAAGGTATTTCAAAACGAAGGATATTTTGTATTTTTTCCAGGGTTATTTGAGGTAAAATTAAGCTGACAGAGATGCAAGATGAAGTTTTCCGAGTACTTCTGTAATTAAAAAGTTATTTCAGCCACACACCCGTCCTAAATTCTGGTGCAATGCATGTGCGTGCAATCCTGGTGCCTAATGTTACTAGCTGCCTGGTGCTGCATATTCCCAATAAAGCATCAGGGGATATATCTGTGTTGGTATTAAGCATATGAGATAAAAGTAAAATAAAACCCAGAATACTTTGGTTCCAAAGTCACAGCAGTTGAGGCTGAGATTACATTAAACCACATACACAAAGCTGAACTGGTACTTGTTTTACCAGCCTCTCAGAAAATACAGGTGCTGAAGGAAGTGAGCCCAGTTGCTACTGCCATAAAAAAAAAAAAAAAAAAAAAAAAAACAATGCTTGCAGTGGGAAAAAGTAAAATTGAAAGATGAGTTTTTGGTTGTTGCATAACCTTTTTAAAAAAAGGGGTAAAAAAGGAAAACATGACTTTTTATTGAGGCAGTTATGGGAACACCATTTTTATAGGCTTGCATTTTGGTAAATAAGTGTGTTGACAGAATTTGTATAAGCATTTTGAAAGCATTTTTATTAAAAAAAAAAAAAAAGCTTATATTTTGTAATGTTGAGTAGATCTTTCTGAAGTAGAATCAATTTGATACTTCAAAATTTATTTTCAAAATTTCCAACTCGTTCTACATTGGGGAAGACCAAAGTTTGCATCTCAACAGAGCTCTGAGCCATACTGTCCGTTGGAAGAGCCAAAAAAAAAGCCATTTCTTCTGCTTGTTGAAGACATCAACAGTTTAGTGCTATTAGGTTTGCAATATTGCATGTCTTAGCCAGCTTGTAAGGTTCTGTTTGTCAGAATTGTAAAAAGTTGAATTCTGGATTCAGTTCTTTGATGCGTGGAGGAAAAAAAAATCCAAGGATGGAAATACTTCAATTAAAAGTTTCCAAATGTTTGTGAGTTCTTGGGAAAGAAAAGTCATTTTTGTACTCCAAGAAATGAGTAAAATTTCCTTATCAAAAGCTGTTATTCTGCAAGCTGTCTTATACATTTTTTGCATGGTTGCTACGTCAGACAAATAAAGTATTTATCCTCATAGTATATAGTAGGTATGGGATTATTTAAACCAAATATAACATCATTATATAATAAGTTTTCTTGGAGTGCTTGGTACTGTACAAACCACAAAAATTTTTGCTCCAGTGACCTTGTAATATAAAACTGAGGGAGCAATCACATTGCATTATGTGCCAGTGCAGTGAAATTAGTTTTGCACTGCCTAGGCAAAAGGATCTCCCTTGTCATCCAAATCGCAGGACTGGGGCCAATATGTATGCACTCTGCCTGTTTGTTTATGCCATATGAATGGTAATGCTAGGAAATATTTTTAAAAGTCGATGTCCCTTTTCCCTCAGTATTTGTATTTTTTTTTTAAATACTTCTCTCCATAGTAAAATGTCTGTTCAACAGAGTTGAAATGACTTATGTTAATTTTCCAACATTAGATGTGAAACATTTTCAGTTGTTTTGACATCATTAGCGGGCTAGCTAAAAAGCAGAGCTCAGTTTACAGTCAGGGTTTCTCATAATATAGCAAGTGCTTGTAGGGGTGAGGCACAGAGGAAGAACGAAGGATGTTTGACCGAGTATTAAGGATGAGCTTTAAACTTGCAGAATTTCTTTATCGTCCCCTTTTTCTTTAAATCCAGGCTTATTTCTGATTTACGTATTTCAAAGCCCATGCAGCCAAAGGAGGGAGATTTTCTAGCAGTGGGGGGTAGGCCTATTAAAATTCATCATGATTCTCTTTATTGAAAGGAGTAAACAAGAATCAATTTTCTTTACCAAAGAAGTTGGCTGAGTTGCAGGTTCATCTCGGGCAGGAGAAAGTTAACCCAAGAAATGCAAGATGCACAAAACCAGTGCGACTCCTGCTTTCAGTCGGAGGGGCGCGTGGGGCCAGGCGGAGGATTTTATAGGTTTTGCTTTCAGCACATCAGCAGAAGGATGCACTAAAGATGCACTGCTGTATAACTTCTAGGCAAATAGATGGGCAATAATCTAACAAAACACACATTAGGTGAAGCAGAAAGGTGCTGCAAAAATGAGATTGGCCAGGTATGCCACCAGGCACCTTGAGTATCCCATATTGCCCTCTCCAAACCCTGCTGAGGGATGATTTTCATGCACTTACTAGCTGTGGGCAGCCCCTGCTTTCTGCCTTCTCAGTCCCTGGATGCTCGCCATTGGGTTTCCCTTAGCCCAGGGGATTTAGCCCTGTGGCCCCCCTGTCCATTTGAAGCATATGATATTGATATCGATGTTTTTGGTAAAGCCAGGGCTCCAAAATGTGTGTATCGCACCAGGCTCCGTGGAGTCTATGCTCAGCAGAGATGTATAGGCAGGGATGGAGGGCAGCCAAGGAAGGCGTCTGCTCGGGAGGGTGAGGGCTGTCTTATGCAATGGCTTAGATTGGTTTCAGGGCCTTCCTCTAGTTAATATTTGCTACATTTCCACTGAAAATAAATTCAGGCTTGCATTTCAGGACAGTCTGGGCTTACTTTAACCCTGGCTCATATGGGTTTCATAGGTACCGGTCATACTGTAAGCTGAAATTTTCTTTTCCTCATGTGTTCCCTTTCAAGCGGGGTCAAGGCAGATTTTATTTTTAAACATTTGGAGTTTGTTTTCATAGAGTTTCTCCAGTCAAGACAGTATCCAAGCCATCTTGGTTTGCAGTCTTACATGCAGTATTACTACATTAGCTCTTAATAAAGAACTCATGCAAAAACCAGATTCCCTTCACACTAACTACAGAAACATGCTATGGGAATGTGACCATATAGCCGTGTGGAAAATGATATTACTTGCAGAAGATTTGTTGTCACATAACAGCCTGCTCATCTGCTGATTACTATCTTGCATTTATTGTGCATCGTTCTTTGTGTAGTGACTGTGATACTTTCAAAATTGTTTAAAATCTCAGCAGCGAAACAAAATAAAAAAATCCTGAAATGCCTCTGCTAGGATCAAGCTAAATCTGAACTAAAAGCAAATTTATACATGTGCTGTATATTAAGCTTAACCAGGGTAACGCCCCTTTCCTTTGGTTTTTGGAAAAGAGTCCCACATTGTCACATGTAAAGGGACATTTCAGCACTGATTTTCATTTTCATGAGATTAAAAGTGAAACATGTAACCACAAAGCTGGTTTATGTCATCCCCTGTTGGAGCCAGCAGTAATGCCAAAAATTAGATATTTGATAGGTTTGTGAGAGAAACAGATGCAGGAGGGATGCCATTCCCACAATTTTAAACTCCTTCTTATCTTTAAGCTAGAAAGAACATTCCAGATGAAGAAAATCTATCTTATTGGCTTTAGAAAATAGAGGAAGAAAGTTGCCAACAAAAAAAAAAAAAAAAGAAAAAAAAGAAAAAAAAAAAAAGAAAAAAAAAGAAAAGAATAAGAAGAGAAGTTAATTTAAAACCAATGTCAGTCTTGGGGAATTGTAAACCATAATTGAAGGGGAGAGAGAGTGTGTGTGTGTGAGTATACATTTGTATATGTGTGCACATGCACAACATAAATAGGCTGAGATGGGGCTATTCCCTTCCTTTTTGATCTGCTTAATACAACCTGAGTCTTCCTCCAGCTTTTAGAACATTTTTGGGGTGCAGAGAGATTGGGGAAGGTGAAAACAAAGGGAAGAATCTCCCCCCAAACATGCACCCAATAAACTCGGTGAAAGCTAAAGCATCCAAAAAGTATTCTTTCGGCTTTTTGTTTTGGAAGCAGTTTGTATGTCCCTGTTCTTTTTATTTCATTCTGCCAGCTGTCTGCTAAACAAATCTAGCCAGGTGGGGCTTACAACCCATGACTAAAAAACCTACTAGTGCAGCTGTCCAGCTTGCCTGGAGGAAGAATTCTAACAAATGGCAGGAATGAAAAGATTGGTTTTGTTTTCAAGAAAGTAGCTGTGGTACCTTCCTTGCTTCATTTTTTGTTCTGCTTGCTTCAGTTAACTCATGGCCTCCTAAGGTTTTACAGAGTAATGGAAAATCCACTTCCGTGGTTTATCATTTAACGTGCTTTTTGGTTTTGCTTGGATTTCTTTAATATTTTTTTTTCTCTCCCCCTTGTAATGATTTTATTCTGTGTTAGACACATAGGGCAGCTTGGCTGCTTCGAGTGTTACTAAATGTAAAATAATCTGACACTTTCCCTACAAATCTCTGGTAAGCCATATAGTAGCTTAGCTGGATTTTTAAGTATTCAATAGTTGAATATATAACTAGTGAAGGGTGATGGTTGGTATTGTTTATCCACAAGCTGGGGACAGAACAGGCTTCTTTGCACTGCTTCATCAATCGACCTCAACTGTGATTTTCTAGTCAGCAAATGAGTGCTTCATTTTCTGTGTCTGTGTTGAACTAAACAAGAGCTGTGCTAAAAATTACCAAACCGCCATCTGATCTATAGTTCCAGCAGTAGGAGATTAGCATGTGAGCCACAGAGCCACCTTGCCTCACTTCTTTTAGGAAAAAAAGAAAAAAAAAAAAAAAAAGTAACATCTGAAAGCTGTTTGTCACAAACTTCCATTCGGGGAATTCGGCAGAAAATCTCCCTCTGATTTTTGTTAGATAACAGCCAAACAAAGCATCCACTTTTGGCCCAATCCTGCCTCCTTTGAAGTCGGTGACATCTTGTTCTTGTTGTGTTGACATCTTTGGGGCATGTCCACTTTGATCAGGCTTGATCTGGTGGAATAACTTTCCCAGGAAGTGGGTGAGGGATTTTGGCACTGCTGTGGTATCACTGTAGGTCTCACAGGTTCAAACTGTAAATGTGCACATGGCATTAACACCTCTCTGGGTCCGGGATGCATCACAGTAAAGCTGTGATACAGGCTCAGGTTCTCATCCAGACCTAGGGAAGTGTTTAAGCATATGCTTATGGAAGTGTGTGAATGGTTCTCCTGAAGTCAGTGGAGCTACAATTTTGACCTATTTTTGCTTGCCTGGTGGTAGGAAATCTCACATGAGGTTTGGACTTCTTTTTGATGGGTGCTCTATAGTCAAGTGACTGCGTGCTTTAAATAAAGCATGTGTTTAACTGCTGAATTGCAAACATTTTAAATACATTTTAAACACTCCTAGACTCAATTTCAGTGCCTCACAAGCACACCAACAGATCTGTACCCACAGGATCAATAACCAAGATGTGCAGACGTGGAGGTGAATGAATGCACAGTTACCAGGACATGAAGGCACCAGGTCCAAACATACACACCTTGTTGCTTGATTAGAGCTTTGCTCTGGAAAGAAGGGAGACATATGCAATGTACATCCAGTGCTTGTGATTTATCCCTCTCTGTTGTCATTATCTCCAGAAGAAAAAATGGGTGTGAAAGGTATGCAAAGATCATTCCCACCTCTTTTTGTAGCACGTGCACTACTCAGCACCCAGCTAGGCAACCTGTTTGAATAACATCCCCTATCCAGCGGAGCTGGCAGGGCCTAGGATTAGGGAGTACAAGGCTTCCTGCATCCTTGTCTTGCTGCTGTGAAGGTGAGGGAGAAGCAATGTGTGCTGCCTGGGCTGCTGTAGTCAAAATGGCATCCAGCACGGGCAGGCGAAGCCAGATTGCAGTTGCAGGCACTGTTATTTCCTTTTGTTGTATAACAAGGCATGAGTGATATTGGTCGGGGTGCTCACAAGCCAAGAAAAAAGAAGGCCAATTTTTCATGAGGAAATTGAAGTGCTGATGCAGAACTAACCCTCACAGTTTGTTGTTATTTAATGAAGAAGCAGTGAGTGGGGGATTTTGGCAAAACTTGGTGTGTAAGCATAACAATTGTAATGACATTATTTAACACACAATGGAGTAACAAAGGCACTTACATGCTACGATTAAGAACTGTGCTAAGATTCTTGAATAGCAACCAAAGCCAGAAAATTTGGTTTTGTTACTCTCAAACCCCATATAGAACTATATTCATTTTATTCCTTCATTAAATTGTTTTGAACCTACAGTAGAATCCTATAATGATTCCAACAAAATCACTGGAATCAGCTTCTTTTTGGTGATATTCTGCATTACAGGCTCTGGACATTGTTATCAGCTTCATTTTTTTACATACTTTTCTTTATTGTTAAGCAATATCAAATGTATATTTTACAATAAAAACTCTTAAGTTTATTTCACATCCCATTTTTTCTGAGAGACATGTCAGAAGGTCTGTACAATGTACAAGAGATATATGTGTTTCTATGAAATAGTAGGATAATATTGGGAAAAGTGAGACTTGAGCATACTTTTTCCATAAGTTACTTTACCTGGAGTTATAAAATCTGCTTAATGTAAAGGAATTGTGGACTTGCAGTATTTTTACAAGGAGTTCTGCTTTAAAAGACAAAAAGATGGGGAAGTTATAAATACCACGTTGTGTTGTAGTCATTCCTTTCATTTTCCATACATTTCCAAATATGATTCTAAATGCTCTGCGAAACATACAATGACTGTTATGCTGGATGAGCCCAAACCAGCTTGGCTTTGGGAGAGGAGAAGTGTACCATTTTTATGCTAAAACCTCCACCGGGTCATTTCCTGACTGCTATGGGGGCAGCGCTTTGCTTCTGCAGACCATGATTAGAGAATGGGAGACCCAAGAAAGCTCCAAAATGCTCTATGGGGTTTTACCAGTCCAGTCAGTAAGCTGTGGTGCCAAGGGTGTAATGTGGTATTATAACCATCTGCTGTCCAAGGCCATTATCCCAGTGGCACCTGGACACCACTCACCCTCTTCATTGTGACAGCATGTCACCATGGTATCCAGACTACTAACAGGAGATGGAGCACAAGGGAGAGGTGGCAAAAGTGCAAGTAGCACAAAAAGGCCCTTGAACTGTGGAGACTTCCTCCTTTTCTATGCTGTTTGGTGCTCCATACAAAAAGGGCTTCCATTACAGCCTCCATATAATCAAGGCTGGCATAGCTGTTCCAAGGCTGTAAGCTCTCTGGACTGCCTGAGAATGGTAACAATCAGCCAGCTCTCACAGTTTTAATGTGAAAGTCACCTCATTTCATGATTGAAAGTTTTTCATGGTCACCATTATCTTTTTTTTTTTTTTTTTTTTTTTTAATTTAATTTTGAATTTTTCCACAGGGGTTTTAATGCCATTTTTCCAGAAGGAGTGAGGTTGGTAGAGCTACAATTTTCCTTTAGTTCCTATGATTTGAAATATGAGGATGCTCCCCATGGAGATGTCTCCCATCTGCCCCTTTTCCTTTATTTCCAATGTGATGGTAGTAACAGTGCTTTCAAGAAAGAAAGCTTTTCCAGGTGCTGAGGAATCGGACATAAATCAGGTAAAGTAATATGGGAGATTAATTATAGAATGGTATGGGATGGAAGGAACCTTAAAGACTACCTGCCATGGGCAGGGACACCTCTCACCAGACCAGATTGCCCAAAGCCCCATCCAGCCTGGCCTTGAACACCTACAGGGATGGGACACCCACAGCTTCTCTGGGCAGCCTGGTCAGTGCCTCACCACCCTCTGAGTAAAGAATTTCTTTCTAACCTCTAATCTGATTCCTCTTTTCTAATCTGATTCCTCTGAACCTCTTTTAGTTTAAAACCATTCCCCCTTGTCCTGTTCTTATCAGATTGAGCAAAGAGTTGCTCTCCATCTTTTTAATAAGCTCCCTTCAAGTACTGAAAAGCTGCAGTGAGGTCACCCCAGAGCTGCCTTTTCTTCAGGCTGAACAGCCCCAGCTCTCTCAGCCTTTCTCCATAGCAGAGGTTGTATCAACTGCACTGCTCAGCTTGGTGTCATCTGCAAACTAGCTGAGGGTGCACTGAATCTCACTGTCTATGTCATTGATAAAGGTATTAAACAGCACCAGGCCCAAGATGGACCCCTGAGTAACACCACTCGTCACTCACATCCACCTGGACAACTCTCTGTCGCCAACCAGCCAATTCCTTATCCATCGAAGAATCCATCCTTCAAATCCATATCTCTCCAATAAGATAAGGATGAGAGATCAGGATGTCATGTGGGACCTTGTCAAGAGCCTTACAGAAATCCAGGTAGACGACATCTTCCCTCATTGATGATGCAGTCACTTCATCATAAAAGGCCACCAGATTGGTCAGCTTCCTTGACAGCCAGCATGGCTTCACCTTGGATCACTTCGTTGTCCTGCCTGTGCCCTGACATTGCTTCCAGGAGGATCTGTTCCATGATCTTTCCAGGCACAGAGGTGAGGCTCACCAGTCTGTAGTTCCCTGGGTTTTCCTTTCTAACCTTTTTAAAAATGGGAGTGATGTTTCCACTTTTCACCAGGGACTTCACTTGACTGCCAGGACTTTTCAAATACAATGGAGAGAGGCTTGGTAGTTACATCAGCCAGTTCTCTCAGGACGCTGAGATGTATGTCATCAGGCCCCATGGTCTTACACTTGTTCGGTTTCGTCAGGTGGTCCCAAAGCTGCTCTTCACTTACAGTGGAAAGGACTTTTCTCCCCAGCCCTCATCTACGGGTTCAGGGAAACAAAAGGTGTGGGAAACCTGGCTGGCAGTGAAGACTTAAGGCAAAGAAGTTGCTGGGTACCTCAGCCTTCTCCATGTCTGTTGTTACCAGTTCACCCTTCTCATCCATCAGAGGGGGGACACTTTCCCTGGCCTTCCTTTTCTGAACAATGCACCTACAGAATCCCTTCTTGTTATTCATTACATTCTTTACATCCCTTGCCAAGGGATGTATTCCTTACATCCCTTGTTATTCCTTACATCCCTTGTCCATCCGTGCCTTGGCTTTCCTGATCCCCTCCCTGCACATCCAGACCACATCCCAGCATTCTTCCGAGGCCTCGTGTCCCTGCTCCCACTGCATATCCATTTCCTTCTTGCTCCTCAGCTCGACCAACAGGTCCTTGCTCAACCATCCTGGCTTCCTGCCTTCCCTGCTTGATTTCTTACACATGGGAATGGAAAGCTCTTGCACTCCAAGAAAAGTGTTCTTAAAGAGTTGTTAGCTCTGATCGGTACCTCTGTCCCTAAGGACAGTGTCCCAGGAGATCCCATCCACCAAGTCTTTAAACAGCTGGAAGTTCACTCTTCTAAAGTTCAGGGTCCTGACTTTGCTCTTTGCCACGCCTGTATTCCTCGAGCCAGTTCAGGCTGAAAATAAGTTTAATGAGGAAACTTGAACATAAAAAATGTGCCAGAACTGGGAGCAAATAATCTCCTGTGGACTGTAAGGCACAGGAGAGAAAAAAGTGACACAAGTTACTAAAAAAGTAGTGTAAGGGGGGGATATAAATTGAATGAATGATAGGAAACTGTGGTGGCAAAGTGGACCTGTGGCTATGGGGCAGAAAGGGGGTCTGCAACAGGAGACTGGTGTGAATGGTGGTAGCTCACAGCATCCCTCGAGGTAACATAAGTAAGTGCAGACTTGTGACAATAGCCAATGGGGATTCTCTCCTTTTTTTTTTTCTTTTTTTTTCATATGTCATACAGAGAGTTTTAGACATGAAATTAAATGCACAAATCAGATTTATTAAAAGCTAGGAACTAATGATTTTTTGAGTCATATGTGAATTCATTTTCTAGAGGAGGGAAGAAGTTTAAAGGGTAAAATAGTTTAAAACACAAAATAGATCAATAAATACAGATAGTTCAAATGCTGGTAATATCTTAACAGCTGAGCATTTCCCCATATGAAGAACTTTTGACTGTGAGCTGGTAAATAACATGCATTCCAGCCACCCCAGCCTCTTCCTGTGGGAATAATCTACAGGTCAATAAAGAGATAAAGTTAGGAACTTATGGTTCCTTATTATGCAGAATTAAGTTTGGCTCAGTATCTATTGAGGCCAGAAGTAAGAAGGCCAAGAGCAAGCAATGTCACTCCTGTGTTATGGGAATACAACCCCCTGTTACAGAAGAACAACACTCACCAAGAAAGGCTTTTTTTTTTTTTTTTTTTTTTTTTTTTCTCGTTGCCACCAATATCATGTGAAAAAAAAAAAAAAAAGAAAAAAAAAAAAAAGAAAAAATGTACTCTTTCATGTCCTCTCTCTTTGTTTTGTTTGCTATTGGGAGAAATACTGACAGAGAAGACCTGAAATGAGGAAAAATGAGCTGGAACTGGCGAGTGTCACAATACTGCCAGTCCTGCCATACCATGTCAATGTGAAGATTGAGGTGTCTGTTTCATGTTATTTCTTTTTTTATCCATATTCAGAAAAATACAGTTTACCTTGGAAGAATATGTATGATGGCTGATCCCATTTTGGACTGAGATAACTGTTAGAGCAGTAAGGATAGTGGTGGAATGACCCAAAGTTGGCTGAATAAGTCACCTCTGGCTATGAATTTATGCAGGTTTGGGAGAGATCAGGGAGGCCAAAGAGCTTGGGTACACCAATCCCATCCTGAAGAAGAATGACCTTACAAGGTGGGACAAGGATAGCGTTTGGGAAGTGAGATACTGTTGGGTGGGATGCTGGGGCTGAAGAAACAGAGGAGATCATGCAGACAGCAGATATGTTGAGCTATACAAAGTCAGTTGAGCCAAGGAAGTTAACATTTCCAAAGCTTTCAGAGAAACAAAGCATATAAATTTCAGAGGATATGGAAAGACCAGAAGTCTAGACAAAGATCATGGAAGAAACATATTAAAAGGAAAAGAGAGCAACAAAAAGCTAGAGAGAAGAAAGAACAAAGGAGAGCCTCAAGAAGGGGCTTTATATGGGGAAAGATCCAGAAGAAGAGACTCTTGCGACATTCAGAGTCTGTCAGTGTGTGTACAGTGGACAAAATTGTAGGAAAAGGACAACATCTGATGGAAAAAAATAATCTTGTGACTAAAAGGGTAGGCTTAGATTCATTTAAACCTGTTAAACAAGATATTAAATGGTTGTCACCTAGCATACATTGAAGTGGTTGCATTTGCCATGTCTGCTCAGAAAATCTTCCTCACCAAAACACATTCCTGGCTTTTTAGTCCTCATTTTTCCAGAGCTATCAAATTCCCTGGGACAGAGGTATTGTTATCTGTGATGAGTGAAGAGGCTGTGAGAGTGGTCCTTGTGACACTTATCCCCTTTGACATCCCCATGATGAATACATTGTCCCTTTGACAGTTCTTATCAGCTGGGGCTACTTCTGAAGGCCACTCCGAAACTCCTGCTATGGAGCATCGAGCTGATGCCCAGGGCAAGGTGCTGTGAGTATGCAAAATCTGAGATGTTGCATTCAAATCTTAGAGGTGTCACTTCAAGGTGATGACTATGTTTTTTAAAAGGGGAGTATTTCTGAAAACTAGTTATTTTAGAGAGATTCTGTCATGTCAGCTAACCTTCGCAAAGAGCAGCCTGCTGTCTCCAGGACAGCTTGAAAGGTACTCTCATGAGTAGTCAGAATTTGTGTTCCTTGTCAAATGCCAGAGCTGACACCTCCAAGGCATGCAGGAAGATATATTTAATCATCTTCCTTTTCATTTGATCTTTGGTTCTTTTTTGGGTATTTATAATCCTGAAGCACAAAGAGAAAACTCTCACATGAGACGCTCTGACAGGTCTGGAACAAAATTAAGAAATTCTGCTTCTCTGCCTCTCGTTCTAACAAAGATAACACCTGTTAAAGGAAAATAAATCTAGCTGTATGCCAACATTCTCCGTTTGTTTCTCATGTTCAGTTTCAGGTAATCTAAGTAGATCTTTCCCTCCACCTGCTTCCAGGCCTCATCTTTCTTCATTTTAGCATGTCCCGCATTTCCCATTCCAGAATCATCATCTCCCCCATGCTCCCTAAAAAATGCAAACAAGAATGTGGAGTAAAATTGAAACCTGAAGAAAAAAAGCTGTTTTCATTCTCTTGATGAAATACCTTCCCTTTCCTACAGGCTTTCCAGATTTCATTTGGCGTACAGGCTTTCACGATTTCTTTTCCATTCAGTGTATTCACTTTTTTTCTTTTTCCTGTTATCATTATTTTTACCAGCGTGCATAACACACATTTCCCACTTTATGATGGCAGTAAATACAAATGCAGAAATTATACACTCAGACGAATTAAGAGAAATAAACCCTAGCAGGTCCTGAACCAGCCAGTAATCATTCCTACATATCGTCTATTATAGCCCCGTGTACCCACAGTACATTTCCACATCACACAGGTGGAAGTGTGAAGCTGAGGCTCATTTAACAGTATGAATTTTCCCAATGTATCACAATTACAGGAACACCTGTGCTTCATAACTTTCTGCTGATCCACTGTGAAAATTCACAGTGTGTTTAGTAACCGAACCATCAATATGCTTTGTCTCCTACAGCGTGTGGATTGGAAGGGCCATTTTAGTTCCTTCTTTTAAAAAAATAATAAAATAAAAAAATCTAGCTGATGCTTGAGGCAGATCTTTACCACGGAAGATCTTCTGCTTGCCCTTGCCAAAACCTGGCAGAGCCCAGCCTGGGAATGCACTACCTTTCCTCTTTGACTCCCTTTCACTGCCTGAGTAAGGCACCGAGACCAGTTTGTGTTCACGACTCATTGCTTTCTTGAACACATGTCAAATCCATGTCATGTAAGTCAGGCACCTTTAACAGACACCCTGCATAGCTCTGCTAGACTGTCCTGCAGAGCTGCCCCAGTCTCGTGCCAAGGGATGGTCCTGGCCCATTCTTGGCACAGTTTGTGCTCGTTCAGGCTGCTCAGCTTGGCTAGGCTAATCACTGCCAGCCTACCTATGTTTGCTGTATTAATGGGAAAAAATAATATATAATGATGCCAGATGAAGCTATCACTTTATCCAATCTACCAAGCTGCCATCAAGTTATAATAATATTTGAGGTTTTGCTTGAGTAGAATGGGTTTTGGTGAAAAGCTTTATACGGATCTCTATCCAATATAATCTCAGTTATTGTCCTAATTTTATTTTATTCAGTTATAGAAGATTACAATTTGCTCTGTGTGCTGCACTTTTACCCAGAAGGAAGCCCGAGGCTCGGGCAGTACTTTCCACTGTGACCATGACCCCGCACTGGAGGAATGTGTCTTTGGTGCTGTGGAGATGCTGCTGAATGGTTTGAACTGTTGTTGAGACATGCAGGCGAACAGATGCTAACATGCAGAGTAATGTAGGCAGGCAGTGGTGGGTATAATGAGGGTAAAAGCGGGCTATGATTAGTTAAAGCTAAATTGAGGTGGTGAAGGTGAAAACATTTCCCTCTTTGCTTTGGGTTTAGAAGAATGGGCCTTATGATCCCATTTAACTAAAGTTGTATGTGAGCTGCAGTGTGGCCCCAAACCCCTATTGTTCAGCTCCCACACCAAGAGCTTATCTGAAAGCAGCTGCGCCTTCTGCCTTGCCCACATGGCCAGGTTTCCCCTCTTTGGAAAACAGGGTCTCTAGAGAAGGAAGAAGATAAGTTCATATAAGGTTCTTGTCCCACAATGGAGTCAAGTTGTGCCTAAGAGACGGAAGACTTGGGCATGCTCCCAAGACCCCCAATTTAAAGATAACTCCTGGTTTTAAACCATAGATTATTTTCATTAGTTTTCAATGAGATCTGGGCCTTTGTGCATTTTCTGTTGGACCAACTTTGAAAGCAAGTTCTTGGCTTTATGCGTCACTAAAATGTTTGTGATATTGGGTTAAAAATAAAACAAACACAGACAAACACCCTAAGAGTCATCAACTTAATATTCCCATGCTCTTTGTGAATTGTTACTAGTCTATGTGTTATATTTCTGTTTTTCTTGTCATTTCTTCCAGATAGAGCCCCTTGCTTCATTTAACCCACTTGATATACTTGGTCCCATGAGCCAAGCTATCTGCTTTTCCTTCCCTAGTCTCAGTGGGTTTTCTATCATCACCCAGACTGTGGAATCTTGAGATGCTTTCTTGGATCCATCCCAGCTAGCCCATACACAGTTCCGTCCTTGCATGAACCTGGGGAGGGAGTTACCCCTATTTTCCCTTCTCATTCAGGTACAATAATACATATGCTGTGTCACAGGTGTGTAGAGAGGCCTGCAAATTAACGTGCTTTGAGGTCCTCAGATTAAATGCTATGTAAGTGAAAAATAGTTGGAAGTCATTTTAGTGTCCCAGTGGGTCTGACATTCTTTTCTGCTCCCAGAAAGAGATTTGCTGTCTGCAAATCTCATGTTTCCAGAATTAGATTAGGAGTGTCAGATGTGCATTCTTGGGGCCTTCTGACCCAGATTAACCCTGGAGCGCAAAAATTTCATAGTGTAGTTGGAGTACCAGAACAAAAAATATACCCACCATAGTCTACCACTGAATATTGGAGGATTTTATATGGCATAGTGAAGGATGTGTGTTGAATGTGTCTGTGAGATAAATGCTGAGAGACTGTGTGCTACAAGGGAAGAAGCTGTGGTCAGGGTGAGGAGAGGGAATGGGAACTCAGGGTAAATTCAGTGATCTGGAGGTCAGGAAGATTTCTAGAGAAAATAATATGCTGTAAATTATTTTTCTAGAAGAAAAGGACCTGATTATAGTGGTAGAAAACTCTAGGAAGAAGTACCAAATGTATAAAAAGGTTTTTGATGTGACTGTCCATTTATTAAATTCCTGGTGGAAGAAGATTTGGGAGCTTAAAAATGAGGATGAGGAGGTGGCCTGTGTCTGAGCCATGACAAGGTGTGCTGAGGCTGCAAGCCACGAAGTGTCTGTCCTGCTTCTTGTCTGTGCTTGGAGCAGTGGTTACAGAGGAGCCAAACCAGCGGCTGAAGACAGATTGCAAAACCTGAAAGAAATCATTTCTGATGAGATGTTCGAGAGCAAATATAGTCAAAAATGTGTCTCGTAGGTATACTTGCTATGTTCTCACCATCTGGAAATAATAATATGCATCTTCACAAGAGAGGTTTGGAGATATGGCTTTTGCTGATTTCTTTCTTAGCAAGCGTGGAGTTGTTTCTGAGATGGGGGACTACTTCACTGCTGTGAAACATCTACTTTTGTAAATATGTTTACAGTGCTAAATAATCAGAACTGGATTTCCATAAATCACTGTTCTAATTTAACATTCACATTAAAATTCAGTTCTCCATTCAACTACAGCCTTGTAGTTGGAGCTGCAGCTTAACGCTCTGTCAGGATGGTGAACAGTTGATTTCAGCAGTGATTTAATTCATGTCAGAGGAAGCTGAACCCTGGTATGATGCAGAAGCTGGCTGCTGTTTGGACTCATTGCTTGTTCATGAACGCACTCATGTTACTACATGTATAAAAAAGAAGGAAAGAAAGCAAAACAGGAGAACACTTAACGTTCCTAAAGTAGTTTCCTCAAATTTCTCTGCAAACAATGTAAAATAACAACCTAATAATTTTGTATCTTAATCATGTTCAGTAAAGAAGTCCTTTAGATAATTGGCACTGCCTCTGTACTAGGCCAAACTTTCTTTTAAGTTACAAATACTCACAAAAGGTTTACATTATAAGGAGCTCCTTTGGAGATGTGCAGATTTAGTTTGTAAGTACAAAGTGAACATGCAAATTGCCTTATCTTGTGGGATTCACAAACAACCATCATTCAGATTGATTTAATACATAGCTTTTTATCTTTAAAAGTGTTAATTAGAAAATAGGGACAGTTCTCTGAACACTTAAGAGTAATAAATAGATCAAAACAGCATCCATGCTTCTGTGATGGAACTTCTGAAGACTTTATAAAGGGATTAATACAATTGTCAAAAAGACCACAGTATACATATTTAATAGTGCTACCAAGCTACAATTACATTTTTAGGACTCTATTTGCTAAGCTTTTAAACATTCATTATACAAAGAAAAAAAAAAAAAAAAAAAAAAGAGAGAGAGAGAGAGCAAAAAAATGGAATTTTCAGAACTTTCCCACATAACTCAGGATTGTTGTGCCACCAAACCCCGCTCCAGGTCCAGCGTGACACTGCTGTGTTCAAGGCACCCTGGTTTTCATTAAGCATCAGAAGTTGTTCAACCGTGTGGGGGAAAAAATAAATAAATAAATAAATAAAATGACCTTCTGTGGTTTGGTCCTCTGTTTTTCCTCTACTGCAGCAGCACAGGGAGAGGGGAGATGCCCACAGTGTCTGCAGCCTGGGCTGCCAGTCTGGGTGCCAGGGTTCATGGCAAGCTCATTTGTTATTCCTGATGCTGCTGGGTTCCTTGACCTAGTAGATGAGTAGAGGTTCACTCTTGTGAAGTCTTAGAGATCTGTGTCTTTGTTAAGAGCGTTCATGTAACTTACCTTTTCTTTAATTCCAATAATACATCTATTCTGTGTACTCATTTCTCTATGTTCCTATTGTTGCCCAAGGAAATTCACATCGAAGGAGAAAAAAGTCAGCTATAAACAGTTCCAAACTGATTATTTATTAACAAGTCAAAGGCGAATAGTGTGAAGGACTTGAGGAAGAATTAATTTCAGCAACAAGGTCCTCTACTTCTGAAAGTCTTGCCTAAAATATGGGCCTCGAGGGCCTTCATGGATTTGGTGGGGCCAGAATCTCACCCCACGAGAGAACAGCTGTAATATTCCTCTTCCTACTGCAATTTCCAAGCCATGCCTGTCACCAGCATATAAAAGTGCACTACAGCAATGAGGTAATTTTTTTTTTTTTTGTGAGTCCAACCTAAGTGCTGGTTCTGAATGCCCAGGATTTCTTGTTGCTGGTCAGCTCAGATATATGTGCCTGCAAGTACCAAAGAGTGTTGTTTCAGTGGTTTCACTGAGCTGCTGTTATTTGCATAAACCACATAATAATATGCTTATAAGAGCTACATGTTTATGTGGACAACTTCAGAGAAGTAAAAAAAAACAACACTTGTGATTAATTGGTTCTGTGATGCAGATGGAGGGAGGGTTGTGTTGCCTCCTCATTGCCATTTTGCTGTTGGAGCGCAGGAAGGCCCCAGCTGCTGGTGGGTCCAGCACAAGGGACTGCAAGGAAAAGGGCTGCGATCTGCCCAGAGCAGTGATGAGAGGGGTGGAGCAAGCTGAGATAAGAAGCAGAAGAGAGTCTACATTACACAAACAACCTTAGCCTTGTATATGCAACCATGGAACTAAAATATGCTGTAGGTTTCAAATAGCAGATTTTTACCTACCTTCACTCAGCCCGTTTCACATCAGTCATACATCTTTCTCAGCAGCCTACTTGGTAAAGCCTGGATCGGTCCAATTTAGAACTAATAAATTAAGTCATACTATATGTGTTATGTTGCAAATTTACTTTAAAATTTGTAATATGCTAATACCATTTCAAGAAAAGAGATACAACCCTTTAATATTTTAATGCAAATGTCTAGATGTGTATAATTTATAGAAAAAACTCAAACTATATGTTGATAGGAATTAAGAGAATATCTCAGATTTTAAAGGGTATCTGACATTTTTGATGGAAAACTGCATGTATTTGAAGACAATTAAATGCAATTTAAATGCAATTAAATGCAATTAAAGCATTTAATATTTAATTGTTAGAGATGTCAGGACAAGATATGCAGTTGATGATACTACTTCTTCCAGTGTCATCCTCAAGAGATGAAACAGGCCCAGATCCCTCAAGATCTCCTTGCAAGTCGTGTTCTCCAAGCACCAGATAGCCTTGGTCATCTCTTCTGGACCTTCTCCCATTTCTCTATGTCTCCCTTGCCCTGAGGGTCCAGCCTGGGCATCATTTTCCCAAATGGAAGGGGATGACAGCATCCCTCCATCTGCTGCCATGCTTCTTCCCACGTAGGTCACTATGTCCTTTGCTCCCTTCCTGGGGGCTTACAAAGTTAAGATGAAGGTGAGCAGGTGGAATAGGATATCTTCATTAGTTTTATTAATTTTCTGTGTTCTTATGGCCTTGGGGACCCCTTTAATGGATAAGCATCAGTTGTGCAAGGTGCTGTACAAGCACAGAAGAAAAAAAGTCAGTTGCTGCTGTGAAGAACTCGCAGTCTGCACATGTCACAGGAGGCAACAGATGGTACAGGCTGACGAGATAGTAGGAGAAGAAATAAGACAATATTTATAAACATGATAGACAGCAGTCTCAGTACACAAGTAGCCAAGACATTGTCAAGGTTTTTTGCAGGCATCACAGGAGGGGTTTTGGAGCTGAGCAGAGAAGTGGTTTTGCAGCTGCTTGCAGGAAGCTGCTCCCAGACATGAAGGAGAGCATGGAAGTGCTGGAGACAAAGCAGAATTTTCATTCAAATTTTAGTGATAAAGAATATTCTGATATTCTTCGAGGTGGAGCTTTTGATTGAGTTTAGGGGATTGCCATGAATGGGAGGAGACTGGAGTCAGTGACCTAAATGGTCCCTTCGAGTCCCATTTCAGAGCTTTTCAAGGAGCTGTCAGTGGGCATTTTTGTGGTGAACTTTTGAAAAGGAGGAGCAGGAGAGAGAAGACATCACGGGGCAGTAGCTCCTTCTCCAGCATCTGGGTTGTGTGGTGTGGCAGCGCACATGCCCTGGGCTTTCTCGCAGCACTGCAGCAGGGTCCGGTTGGTGTGTGCAGAGTCATTATCTCAATCGCTATCTTGTTAAGTGAATAGCACAGCGGTACTTTCAGCTGTGTAAAAATGCAGTGCCTATTGTACAGGGTTGTATGCGGTTATGCTAAATGGGGTGGATTAGCTTGTGAAAACCGGCATCCTAATTCTGATGTAAATGTAAATACGAATTGGGTATTATGTAGCTCTGGCTTTGGAGCTCTCTAATGTTTATTTCAAAGTAATAATAGCCTCAATAATGTTCAAAGAGCTGTTTGGTTTGGATGTAAAATATATATTACATAAACTAGTTTTTCAGTCCTCAGGATACCTAACTTTTTTCAACTGTTATGTCTAGAGTTAATTTTCTTGAGCTTTTCTTTGTCTCGGCTCCTGAACATTACTTTCTCTGCCAACCTGGGGCTTTGCTTTCTTTCAGATTTGTACCCTCCATTCTTGCTACTGAAATGGGAGTAAGATTTCCGTCTAAACATTCTTTTTTTTGTGTGTGTGTCTTGGAGAAAGAAAATTCAAAAACAGCAGAGAGAGGGAAAAACAAACAAACAAACAAAACCCCAAAACCAAACCCAAAAAACAACAAAGGCTCTTCCTCTGGTATAAGCTCATTTTCCGGACTTCCTGACTTAGCATGTTAAGTTTCTATCACACATCAGTACCAAATAAAATGATCCGAGATGAGTATCAGAAGCTGAAAATGACTCATGAAAATAGAAATGCTAGCATATAGTAGAGCACTCGCTATCTGCACATTCATAACATTAACCTTTGTAGCATAAATTCTGGCCTACATGAGGTCTGTTTTTAATAACAGGAATCAATTCCATCCCACTTCTAAGGGCAGAAGTTGCTTGTTCATATTACTAGTCAACAACTCAACACCATTTTTACTAACACTGCAGAAAGGGAGAAACCTAGCACATTCTAATGAAAAGTGAACAATTGTTTGGAAACTTGATAATGTGCTATAATGCATTAGCTGAGGAGTGGGCAGAAGCTGTGTATAGAAAATTGACCTTTACATGCAATATCTTTTGGGAGATAGGGAGGAAGAAATACATCACCAACCGGGTAGAACAAGGAATAGAATAGAAAAAGATGGGATAGGAATTTTGACAAAAAGATGAGATTGAATTATTTTTGGTAAGTTTTCAGATGAGAAACACCTATCTCTAGAAACGTTTTATAACCAGAACATTAAGTAATTCTCCCATGATAGCTGCTTCATATAATAGTGTTTTATTGCTTTGCATTTGTCTGAGTATCAGAATAACAGTAATGTTTCACAATTACATAATGCTTTTTCGCTTTTAATCTCACAATAAATAAAAGGTGGTTGAATATTACGGGACTTTCCATTGACTTCAGAGGGCTTTGAGTTTCCTATCACTCCATTTCACAAATCTCCTTTATTCATTTGCCCCTGTCTTCAGAAGCTTTGTCCACCCTTAATACAGACAGAACAAATGACATCATAGTTAGCAAAGACCAGTGAATAACTTTAAATGATAGCTAACTTCATCAATAAACCTTTTTAAGCTCCTTTGTCACCCAGGAAACCAAGCTGGAAAATGGACTGGAGGTGACTCAGGTAATTTCAGAACTGGAGGTTTGTTTAATTGACGCAACTGTAGAAATAAGTAATAAAACCATTCCCCGTGTCCTGTTAATTTTTCTATTTATTGCATTTCGTGTTATAACATTCTCTCGTTTTCAGTTTCCAGCTTATCATCTGTTCTTACGTTAAAAATGCATTTCCTGCATTGCTGCCATTGCTGTGGTGAGCTGATGGCATTGATGGTCAGGCTGTTTGCACGAGGAATGGAGTGGTACATTTGACCTTGGCTTGAACTTCCTTCCCTAATGTCACACATACCCAAAGGAGGGCAAAACAGGACGTGAATCCCAGGGGGAGTCAGCAGAAATCACCCTTTGCAGGACGTGTGAGCTACTGGAGACCACTTGTCTTAAGCCGGGCAAGTCTGTGGCTTTTCCTCACAGATGACCTTGTGTCTGCCACCTCATAGCTAAGATCTATTCTATCTGTCATCCCCTGTAGGCCCTCTTCCCTTGCTACACTGGTAACTTAGCCCAGCTGTCTGCCTGCAGGCACAGCTCCCAGCTGGGAGGAGGTATGAAAGCACTGCTCTCCTTCATCGAGTGCTTCTCCTCCCAGCCCATGGGCCTGGAGTCGTGGCTCTAGTGGTGATGCTTTGGGTGTTGCCTTCCAAATCACCAAGCTGCACTTCTTCTGCTGGGAAACAGCAAGGTGAGACCCCAAACCTGAGGTCGTGGCGACTGTACCCAGAAGTGGAGCATAGGAAGAGAGCTCATGGGGACCATCAGAGTCACAGCTCGAGAGGTGGGAGCAGAAGGAGCTCAACAAGCATGCTGGAATTACAGGCTAGCTCTCCACACACTCGCAAGTTCACGGGGAATTTGAAGGTGCAACTGTGTGGTGTTGTTACCTCGGTTAAGGGTCTAACAATGTGTGGCTGGAAAAGTATATCTAGGCATAACCTGGATGCACATACTGGTCAGATACACAGCATAGAGAGAAACAGTGAAAAGAGGTATTGGCATTTTGCAGCTAAGGCTTCTGCCAGGAATCAGTAAATCCATCTCCTTTGTGTGAAGTGTCAGAAAATTCTATTTATTTATTTTATTTATTTATTTATTTATTTTTTCCTGCAGGAATAACATTTCTTGCAGGGTTTGCAAAATCATGATGCTTCCCATGCAAGAGTGATCTAACAGCATTCAGCCAAGTATTTGAATCACGTGGTCTGGAAACAAGCAGTTGGGAATAGTGAAATGCGCTTCACTGTTATTAGGTTTCAGAGTTAATTTCACCCTGCAAACTGTCAGGCCACCCTTTTTTTGCAAGTCAATGAAGATGGCCCCTTGTCATATCTTGCTGCACAGCTAGCAGTCTCTGCAGTGTAGTGCTTTTAAAATAAAGTGAAGTTTCCAATACATTCCTTCAGCAAATTCCTTGGTTCTGGAATTGTAAAATTCCCAGGGGCCCACACAGTTTTAGGTCACTTACCTCAGGAAACATTAAAATCTCCAGTGAATGCGGATAGCCATACCTCGTTATATTTCATGATGTCTCAGCATCTGGTCTTTGGTTCCACGAGTTTTTCTTGTGCTGTTGAAAATGACGTTTGGGGTTCATTCAAACCTGAAACACTGTGAATGTGAACTCAAAAGCAAAAGAAATTGTTTGTACAATCCTCCCTAAAGTGAAACTGCTGTTGAGCGCCTGTGGCCAAAACAGCCTTCTCCTTCCAGTTCATCAAGGACAACCTGTCCTAGTGCCATGCCAACATTTCTTGCTTTCCATTGCATCTCTTGGGTAAGCCCCATAAGCAGTGACCTTGTGACTAAATGCCTGCCAGATCTTCTTTCTGGCAAAAACAGCTGCTACTCTTGGCACATTAAAATGCCTGTTCAAATTTTAGGAACTCCTCTATGAGGTGTTCATTTTATTTTCCTTTAACTGCAGATAAGCATTCCTCTAATAAGGAGAAAGACCTCTGCTTATGGAATTACAAAATATAACTGGAGATGCTGGTGGGAATTAGCTGTTTTTGCTGCATAGGCTGTCATTTTGCATGCCTTCCTGATCTGTTATGTGTTGTTTTAAAATATAAATGCCATCACTCATATCATCAGGAATGAGTTCATTATGGTTAAAATTGCAATTGGAAATTAAAGTCAGGATATCTGTGGCACTCTGCATTTACATTAGCCTCTGGGATACCAGCTTAATACTTCAAGGTCTGGAAATATCAAGGGTCAAATGCTGAATTATCATAGAATCATGGAATGGGTTGGGTTGGAAAGGACCTTAAAGACTGCTTAATAAGGTAGATGGAAAACTACTGGAATTTTCAAATGGGTTAATGTATATGTAATATTCTGATTTGATATCCATGCAACTTCCATTTTAGAGGTGGTTTAAAGTGGTTACAGGGGTTTTGGATAGTTTACAACAGTAGGCAAAGCATGTTAGCCCCTGTCCTGAATAGACTGCTTGGATTTATTTGGAACCCTGGTAATGATAAGTTCGAAAATCACACCTGGTGCCTTTCTGGAACCTAAATATACTGAAAAATATGGCCCCAGTTTCTTAAAATTTAATTTGGAAAAGTGACATTAAGTAATTATTATAACAGATACTTTCAAGTGTGTGCAAACACAGCCTCTAACCCTTGCCTTGCACTTGGCAACCTCCTGTTTGGGAGCGAACAAAAGATCACCAACACATTTCTGTGAAATTAGACCTGTGGGCAGCCAACTGCAGGAAATGCAGGATATTTATTTACAGCACAAATTACGATAGATAACCTCTGGATGGACAGGCTGGGCTTTGCACCAATTCCAGGTACTGGAGCTTGCAGGTGACATGGTTTTTATCCATCACTCCATGGATTCCAGAGAAAGTTATTTCAACAAATTCTTCCTCAGTGAAGAGGTACATATAGGCTGCTGGTCAAAAAGTCCCATTCTGGAGCAGGGTTTATGTGTAAGTGATTTAAAATTAACCCTCTGGCAAAATAGCAGTTTCGTAGCCTATAGAAATGTTTTGTTTCTGTATTCGTGTATAAAGGATACAGACAGTTGTTGAGGATTCTTATGACTTTGGTGCAGGCCAGCAATAGATGTGTCTTTGGTATTAATATTATTTAACATAATGTGATTGCATTAATGCTGGTTAAACGTATTCCTGTTGAAAACCTGTATTGATTGTTAATAGTAAAGCTGCAGCCTTTTAACACCAACTGTTGATTCATTGTCTGTGGAAGATGAAGTCTTAAGGACAAGGGTAATTTATGCTTGCCAAATCACTTAGAGAAAATTCCAAGTACATCTAAATTTGCATATTCAGAGACATAGAGGGTAATTAGGGATAGGCTAAATATTTACCCATTTCTCGGCTTTAAATCACAAACTCAGAATGAACTGGCTGCCTCAAGATTTCCTGATTGGAGGAAAACTGTAAAAACAACAACAACAACAAAAAAACCCTTAGTTCCCCTCAAGTCATGATAAAATATTTTATGGTCTCATAACTTCTCAAGTTTGAACAGAAAAATCCTAACCTAACAACAACAACAAAAAACCCAACCCTAAGTCTCATACTGGTTCACAACCTTGCAAATGGCTCCCCAACTGTGTTTCTCAGCCAATAAAGGGAAATTTTCTTATGAAGAAGTCCTATTGAATTTAACAGAACAAAACCTATAGGAGTCTGTTGATATTAATGGGGTTCAGTTATTCTAAAATAACTCAAGGATCTCACAGTATAAAAGGTGACAAAGATTTCTCTTACTGCAGTTTTGCACCAGCCTATGGAGCTCTGAAACAGAGATACAGTTCTCTGTTAAAATCCATGGGAAGGGGAAAATTCATAGGGGTAAGTCTGTATTTGTTAATTTACCAGAATTGTTGATAAGAGTTTAGAAAAAATAAATAAAATATGTACTTCATGTCAGTGAATAACGTGAATAAGAACTGGAACAAGAATGCTTATTTAGGAGCAATTATCCATCCCTTTTTTTTTTTTTTTTTTTTTTTTTTTTTTAACTTGAATGTTTGCATGGTTTGTAGAACAAAACCCTAAGTATTCACCCAGACTCTTCAGCATCTTGACCTTGACTAGCTCTATGTACCTGTGTTGTTTCACTGAAATAAAGTCACAGTGAAGTTTATACATGCTCTGACTTGGATCCATAACATTTTCCAGTAAAAACAGAGTGGCTGAATGAAATAAAATTGCTGTGATGTCACTGTGCTGCATCTGTGCTGCTGTTGTTTCTCTCACCCTTGTCTGGCTTTATTCTGGATGACCACTGTAGGATTCACCTTTGAATGTGTAGACCAATGGTTTGACTCTCTGTTTGTTCTGGTTTCATTAATTTGTGGATTAGCAGAGGAGAAGAAGCAATTGCACACATAGCCCCTCCAAATGACATTTGGTCTCTTCTATTTTTCTTCATTTTCCTAATATTTGCTGTTCTTTATACTTCCCTTCTCTAGCCTTTTATTTTCTCATTTCTCAGCCTTCTCTTCTCTCCCAGGACTGCATTTTGACACCCTTACGCAGTGAATGGGTCTTTGCTTACTGTAGCACTCCCATCAATCTTGTGGTTGTGGCTCTGGCCCTGATTCCTCATTCCATAATAGTTTCGCCTCCTCCCCCACCTCTTCTCTTTTATCTGTCTTTTAGGAGAATAATGTCTTTCAAAACTTTAGTGAGTGGGAATAGCAGTGTCTGTGAATATTTATTTGCTGTATAAATACTCCAAAGCTTTTTTTTTTCATAGTGGCCACCCACATTGCTGCATGTTCTCAGAACATCCTATGTTATTTTTCTGTGCAATGGAAGCTCACGTGTTTTGCTAATATTGTTGAGTAAAGATACGCTCCGGTTGCTGAAATTTTCATCTGAATTTGGTAAAAACAGAAAAGAAAAATCAAGTGGATTTCTATGTGACCTAAAACTGAGAGAGCTTGACTTGAACATTGACCTAAATTCTCTTGCCCAAGTGCTGCAAACACTGCACAACCTCAGTGTTGGGTGCTTTTTGTGTAAGGATGGAAGATAATTATTCCAAAGCCAGCTGTGGGCTGCCATATATTTTGAGTGAAAATCTGAGACATCCTTCTGAGTGAGCTTCCAGGAGGCAACCTGATGGCTGCACTTCCCACTTAGGGACATGGGTAATTTTTAGCTTCCCACTGTGCAGTTTTGGTCTTTCGATGCAGTGTAAAAGGCTTGGAGTGAGATTGAGGAATCTGCCAATAGCTTTATCTTTCTTGGCTTTACTCCACAGAAGTGCATAGGCACAAACTCCTCTTTAAGCACGTGAGGATTGGTAAATTCAGTTGGACTCTTCGTGTGCTTAAAATTAAGCTCTCTATACTTAAGGGCTACAGTGATGCCTTACATCGGGCTTTCAGCCAGCATCCTGAATATTGTTCATTGATCCTATTGCTGGAACCTAGCCACAAAAATAGTTCCATTTTTTTTTTTAATGGATTTCCTACAAAGGCACCGGGAAACCTGTTCAAAATTATATTCAGTTGTTTGACACTTTGCCGTTTTGTGCTAATGAATCCCCATGTTTATGCTGGTCTGGTTAGGACACAGTTCCTCCTGAATCTTGAAGTTTAATAGAGATGAAGCAATTTCATTGGTGTAACTGTGAGCAGGAAGTTATCATCAATCTCATCTTCGTCAAGCATAACTTACAAGGTCTTTCTAATCTGATCAGCTTTCTTGAACACAGTATGTTGATGACTTGCTTCAAGTCATTCATGTGGAGATATTGTACCTACTACATATGATAAAACAATATAAGGCAGATCAACTGCTTATAATCTAATTAGTTTGGTCTTTTCATTTACAGTTATGCCCTGAGTACAGCTGTGCAAAATTCACATAATTTGTTTCACAGAATTTTACCCATTTTTCTTTTTGCTTTGTATAGCTTTATAACTCCAAGATTTCAGCTTTATTTGCAGTTTCAGTGAAATTACTAGTCCCACCTCCAAAGCATATAAAATCAGATTTGTTTTTTCCTATGTCTGAACTGTTTTCAGAGAGTAAATGAATCCATTTAAAGTCAAAACTTAAAGTAAATTCTTTACTAGTGGTCTTCATGAAAAAACACCAAGTGGTTCCAGTTTCACTCCAGTTGTTACAGGTGCTTCCAGTGATGAATGAATCTCATTTGGAACTGTGGGATCACAGTTTTTCATGAACTACCGTGAGTTCAGTAATACCAGTACATTACTGAGTAAGAGAACTTTCTTGATCTAGGTATTCAGGCCTGTGATCAGTTCATCTGTAACAGATCAAAGGTAGGCTATGTCCTTCTCGTCCTACGCATTTGGGAAACTGAAAGCATAAAAAATATTCATATATCATTTGTAATTATTTTTAAATGCATAGTTCTCAGTACAAAATCTTAATAACGCTTGACCATGTCTTCAGCTTGAAATATGTAGCATGCTGGTGGTGAACTGTAAGAAAGATGCTCAGCTTTCCGCTGTGGGTGTCCCTGGGAAAACGCTTAGGAGAAATAAATAAATAAATAAATCCACCAGAACTATTACAGAGAGATTCTTCATTCAGAGACCCCAAATGCACAAACCCTTTGCAGTTGCATTTGGCTTTTCATTAGCTTTTGTTGGTCCAGAAGAAAAAAAGCATCCAATTCTGTCCCTTTGCATGCGGGACAAGCTTGAAATGCACTTCTACATCATTCCTATCATGAGCTAAATCTAATTCACTTCAGTTGATTTGTTTAGTTTTTACATCAATAAAAATAAAAAATATTAATTTTTAGTAAATCTCTTTATATGTAAATGAATGTCTGGAAGATAGAGTCTGAATGTCTTTCTGGAGTACATGAAGGATGCATTTGTTCCTCATGTTTCCATATATCTTAGACAGGGAACACTTCGGCTAAATTTAAAGGGTAATCAGAGGGTTGTAGCAGAATAAATTGTTTTACTCGGATTTCAGATCTGAAAGTAGGTATTTTACAACCCATGTATTTATGCCTGATGCTTGAATAACATGGCTTGTATTACTCTTACCCTTCCTGAAGTGAATGCTTTGAAAATAATATGTTGGCAAATGGTTTCCTTTTTTTTTTTTTATCTTTTTACCTTGTACTCCCTGTACTCTCTAGCTGCTTAGTATGTAACAAGTAGAACTAGAGTATTGCCAAGACTCACATAAACAATGTCTATTGCTTTTGGTTTAATTTCTTAGGAAAGAGGGAACTAATTTTTAAAATAGATATTATAGGCAGGGGGTATGTTTTATTGTATGACACCAGTACTAAGATATAGAGATATGAGACCCAAATTGCAATACTTTTTACTATTTTTTTTTTAATATATTAATATCAGTGGTAGATTGTATTAACACTGTCAATATCATTTATTTAAGATTTGTCAAACATTTGCTTTAGCTGTTAACATCAGAATAAGAATGCATAAATTTTATTTACATTAACAATACATCCAACTTAGTTGTTATTGCGGTGTATTGATTTGGTTTCTGGAGCATCCTTGCATTGCTGGAAGGACTCTGCTTTTTCTTTTCCATGGTCATAGCTATGCTCATGGTTTTATAGGGACTCCAAATCAAACAGTGGGCTGAATGAGTATCAACTTACTCATTTATTCAAGTTTTATACTGTATTTGTTGTCTTTTCTTGTGGTAATTTGTCGAAAGCTTGCAGTTAGGCTGTACGTAACCTTTAATTCAGCTATTGTTAGCACTTTTTTTTTTTTTTTTGCCAGTAAAGAATTCTGAAATTTTCTGTAGGATGTGTACTCTTAATAGGGAAACTTAATTATTCCCCCAGTACTTCAGAGCTATTACTGACATCTGAGTTATGTGCACTCCATACGTACAGCCTAACCTTCAACTCCCAGTCAACAGGCTACAGCGTACCTCATCGGCTAGATCAAGCAGGTTTTTTTTGGTATTGTTAGCATTATTATAGCTACAAGGATATATTTAATAGAATCTGTATAAGCCAAACTTGGTTTTCTCCCTCTCTCCCTTTTGTTCCTTCTCTCTTTCGATTGCCTGTTTTATTCATGCCACTGAATCACATAAGAGTAAATTAATCATGTTGCTTTTAGTTTAAATAATGAAGGGCAGCTACTTATCCTCCCCTAGCACATTTAGTAGTGGACTAATTTTAAGCCTATAGTTGCATTCAATAAGCAGTTGCATTTTCCAGATTGGATTGGTGTGTGTGTGTGCACATGTGAATATATTTCCCGAAGTTCTGGGATTCCCAGGTCAAGACACAGCTGAATAATGGCCAGGTATCTGGTACAACACACTCCTGCGTGACAATGTATAATGCTGTCAGGTTCACCCTGCACATTCAGTGTAGGCAAACATTTTTACATGTAAAATGGGCTTTCCAACATGCACGGGGCCCTGTACGACGTAGGCGTAGGCTGCAGGTTTGCGGTATGTGACCCTTTTGCAGATTGCAAATGCTTTCTGTTTCATTCTGCAAGTGCCTGCTCCAAATTTCTTCGAACTTTAGTACTGTAAAAACCAGGATGGGCCAAGGCTGGAACAATGTTCAACAGCTGAAAAACTGCAAACTAATGCAAAGGTTTTTTTTTTTT
>NC_140303.1:37744855-37764855 GCF_964211825.1 Aythya ferina | reverse complement strand
CATAAATAAGAAGTTCTGTGCTGCTTGGAGCATGTAACCAAGCCTGAAACATTTATTTTGCTTTTCTACACCACAGAAAGTCTGCTGTGGCTGTGTCTTCACTGACTGTGAAGCAGCAGCATCTTGGAGGAACGCATTTGGATCCCAGGCAGTTGTGTAAGAACATGGCTCGTTGCCTTTGGAGGCTCTTTTGAGGCATTGCTGTGGTGTGGCTAAACAATAGTGGTTTAGAGAAATGAAGACAGGGAAACCTCCAGCATGCTATGGGGTTTTTGACCTTCTTCTGCCTGGGAAGCTTCATTTAGGGTAAGAAATTCTTTCTTCATCCTCAGCCTTTTTTTTTTTTTTTTTTTTTTTTTTTCTGAACATTCCCAGACGTAGGCTGGGCATGGGGCTAAAGGTTTGCCTCTATATTTTGATTCCCCAAAGTGTATGACTGGTAAAAGAAAATATATGAAATATTTAGGAAAAATGGATTTAGTAATACTTGGACAGCATCATTTAAAAGTGAAAAATGTTGGCAAAGGGCAGAGAGATGTGGTGTGACCTAGCATGTCTAGAGCACTATTTTCTATGGTACCAAGTGCTGTAATTCTTCTGGCTCCTGAATTGTACATTATGTAGTCAAGTGGGAAATCCTACTGAAATCTGTGAGGTTATTTCAAAAACGAAAATCAGACACATGACTGCAAAATATGCTGAACTGTGACCCCAGTCCTGAATGACATGTAAATCATCATTTACTGGAGTTTGTTTTCTATTCCTGTGAGAACAGCATGGCCCTGGCATGCCTGGCACAGTGGTGATAGAGAGCAGTAGTGGGGTACTAGCTGCTTGTCTTGATGAAGAGGATGATTGATCCACCAAGCCTCTTGATTTACAAATATTTTGTCTCAATTCTTTGAACTGAAAATCACTAAAGAAAGCCAAGTGTTGTTGATAACTTGGTCTGGAAAAGAAGGAACACGGAGGTGTTGCAGATGTGCAAGCTATAGTTTAAACCTAGCTTTGAAGCAATGCTTATAGTCCTGCAGGTTCTCTAATCTCAATGTTTAGATATACAACAGGTTTGGAAATACATAATTCACATAAACTCAAGGATCTGGAAAGCTGCATTTAGACAGTTGCAGCCAGTTATCATCAGTACACTTCTGGAAATTAGCAAGGATTTTATCAGAGATTACTTATTTTTTCCCCACTATTTCTGCCCTCTGCCTTTTTTTCTAGCTTGTGGAAAATTGATAGAAGCAAGTATATATATATATTATCTTGATAATAATGGTTGGATAATACTGTCAGAACAATCAAGTTGGTTCTTATGGACTTAATAGTGAATAAAATCTTGGACTTTTAAAACCAGGTGCTATGCAACGCAGACACATTTGGCACCTTCTTCTACAGATGCCTGTGATCTTTAAAAGATGCATTTAAGTTTGAGGTTATTTAAAGATTCCTTTTTTTTTTTTTTTTTTTTTTTTTTTTTACTTGCCTTTTAGAATTTATTTAGCTATGCAAGATATCACCATATTCAGTATTTTTTATAATAAACATGTCTAGTCAAAGAAAGCATTAATGAAGCAATTCCCCAAATAAAACAGCCCATCATATCTGAGTTGCAGCAGAGAGAAAGTGTGGTCTTTGTAGTTTAATCAAGATCACAAGACTTGTTTTGAGCGTCTGTCATCTTTAATTTTACGGCACTTCATTTCAGAGTGGGACTGCCAGGGTCACATGCAATTAAAACACAGGCAAGATTTGTCTTGTGAAATCTTAACATAAAAAGTAATGTGTTACTCTATTTTAACTTTTCTACTGAACTCTGTGAACTCACTAATTACTTTTCCCCCTCTTGTCACCTTTTTGATACGACATGTATTTTATAGAGGAGATAGAAGTTTGGAGCTTTTTTTTTTTTTTTTATATCATGCATATGACTGAGGATAACAAAATTAAACTGGAGAAAAAAGGAAATGTATTTTTCAGAAATACATTTTTAGAAATATCTGAGCATTACTGCTTCAATTACAAAGGGACTGGAGGATCAAATTCTAGGAAATAATGATTAATCTGCTTAACTAGGGCAGGTAGAAGCGTAATAGCAGACCAGGGATTTTAGTCAGGCCAATCACACAGACTGTAGTTTATTCTCTTGAGTGGGGTGACAGGGGAAGGGTAAAGGGACTTTAATGTGGTGGGCCATGAGAAGCACTAAAAGCTGGTATCTGTGCAGCTTCTTTATAGCTTTAGCCCAGTTGTTGCATCGTAGTGATCAGTAAATTGCATGGACCCTTATTAACCTTATTGATAAGGAGCTTAGGGAAGTCCCATTCAGTCCAGAATATATTCTTCTTTTTGTTCTCCTGTCTGTCTCGGTTTGCAGTCCCAGTCTCTTTGTACAGAAATCCTTTATGCTGCACCTCAAAATTCTGTGCGAGTGCTCTGCTCATTTAAGTTGGAGCAAGGGAACTGCAGAGCAGAAAGGGTTGGAGTACACATGGGGCCACAGGCCTATTTAAATATAGCTGGGACACCTGGAGAATGTTTGAAAAATTTCTTTTAAAGAATCTTTTATATTGTTCTTCTTTCAGTGCAGCTGGGGTCTGTGGGGATCAGGGGATTATTTTTGATACCTGTCTAAAAGAGTTATGTCTACACTGATTTCCATCCCTTGCTACTAATTAACCTTATTGTATACAGGAAACAGTCTATTTAATACCTGCATTCTTTCTGTAATGCCAAGTAAAATGAAATCTAGTGTGAAATCTAGTTAGCATTTGCCTTTTTGAAGTCATTTTTGAGTTTCCAGTCCTGGTGACTGTGACCTCAAAACTGAAAGCTATAAAAATGGTCCCAATTTCAGCTCAATGGGAGATTCTTGAAGATTCCTCATTCACCTGGTCCTGCACGTGTAGTAAACTGCCCATCTTGGCACTTAAACAGTGTTTTCCCAGGAACCATCTATTTCTGTGTCACTCATGGCCCTCCCCATGAAACACGTATGTTCCTGCAGTTCCTCTGAAGTAAAGAAGTCTCCTCCTTTCTGCTGGAAAGATCACACTTAGACTCTATCAGTGCACAGAGACTTATACAAATTTAAACAGCAATGGTAAAAAAGTGATACATTACGAAGAACAATAAATGATGTTTAAAAAATGTTGCCAACAGAGGTAGAGGATGGTGAGGGATAGCTAGGTGACTTGAGATGGATTTATGCTGGAAAGCAGAGGGCAAAAATGTGGGATACAGACTGTATTTTAAATGCCCTTTAAAGCCAAAATTTTGATTTTGATCATGTCAGCTCCAACAAGCAGTTATAGGAGTCCTTATTATGCAGTGTGGTCTTTGAAAAAAATATTCACTAAAATGAATTTTCTCATTTATTTCACCAAGAAATGTTCTCTTGGATATTGTAAGGCAATATTGTAAGGGAACCCTATGGCCCTGCATTCTCTGTAGATCCGTAAGTACATCCACAATTAAATATAGACTAAAGGCAGAATTAGATTTTTTTATTATTTTTTTTTTATTTTAATGGGAGATTGGTTCACTTTCTGAAAGAAAGCTCAGGTTATGTAGGTGGATTGTTTTCTTGGGGACAGGCCATCAGTATGAGTTTTGGAATCTTTAAGAACAAAATTATGAAGGAAGGGACTTCATTTAGTAGTAAATTTTCTTCATTTAGTACAAAGTGAAGATCTCAAAAACAAGGCTAGTCAAATCAAAGGACGAGAATAAATAAATATATAAATAAAACAATAAAACTTTTAAACTATGTACCGATATTGACAACATTGATACTAAACAAAGGTTGGCATTGCTCATTTGAATTGAAGCTCAGTGGAAACACCAAAGGAAAAGGATGTTGATGTTGTTGTTTATAGCCTATTTGAGAAGAATAAGAAGTATTGTTTTAATCCTGCTGGGGCTTGTCAGATAATTTGGCTATTGGAAATGGTGCTTGATGGCAGAAATATAGTCTTATGGGCTTAAAGTACAGTGAATATCTAGGTGTCCCTCCCTATGGATATGTGGCCACAGTGACGAGAGTGAGGATCCAAGATTTGTTTCAAGGGGACAGAAAGGCACCCCTCAATCTCTCTGTATATAATTAATCTTCAAGAAAAGGGGAAAAGGGAGCAATTTTTTTTTTTTAATTTTTTGGTACATTTTCTGCTTTCCTTCTATTTCCTTTATTTTATAATTATTTTGGTCAATAAAACAATATTCATTTATGTTTTACACTATTCTTGTGAAAACACTGTTCTTGTAGTGCAGCCTTTCTGAAAACAGCAGAAATAATCAGGCTTAACTGTAAAAGATTTTATTATTATTATTATTTTCTTCTTCTGCCTTTCCTACTAAGCTCCTCTGCAAAACAGCTAGAAATTTTCATTTTCAAAACATTAGTACAGCAAATTGCCATCTTTCTGTGCACGGCATTCTCTATGTACTCATCATCTGAATGATTCCGGATCACTCTCTGGCAGCGTGAGTCACAGCATGCCCTCATGCCTGCCTCTTTTTCAATTATATCTAAGAGGAAGACTGCTGGAGACCCATTTTTTTTCATCTTGCACAGGACCCCAAAAGTGCCAGATCTCATTTCAATATAATATTATGACAGTATGATAAAATGGATGTTAACAGGACACTGACTAATATGATCCGTGGAGAAATGATAGAACAATACCATATTGGGCAGATTGTATTACTAATGTACTTTTTATGGACACAAAATTCCCTTTATAAATAGGGTCCTAAGATTTTATCCTTCTTTCTTGTGATACTAGGTGGTGTTCTAAGACATTCTGCAGCAACACTGAAATTTTTGCATTCTTAAATGAAATACATGTATTTTATTTTATCGTAGAGCCACTTATATCACTCCCAATTTACTAATGAAACTTGGCATTCAAATGACTCATCAGCATGTAGTGCAAAGCATAAAAATAGATTAATGTAGCATACGTTTCTTTACCCATAAAAAAGTGCCTTCATATAATCTCTGTGCTGTCTTATTCAACAAAAAGTATGTCATTTCCTTCCCATAGCAGGTTGAGTTAAAAATGAGCTAAATGTGTGAGAAAGCCATTACTGCACTAATGAAAAGCTCGATACTGTTTGAATTTTTCATCATGGGATATTTGTTCTGCAGCACACAGCACTAATATTTACTGTCACTGGTACTGTATGCACGGTAATTAAGTTACAGTCATCAACGTGGTGGATGCTAAGCAAAGATGTTCCTGTGCAAGCTCGGACCTCATTTGCAGACATTTCCCATGAAACAGAGCTTCAGACGTTTGTAGGCTTGAATGATGGAGAGGTGGGAAGAGACAAAAGGTTAAAAAAATTTTGGAGTCTGATTTTGCTGCAGTTGGACCTCGTGGTGGGAGCATCCTCACCCAGTGCAGTTGCATGGTGGTTGTCTATCCAGAAGGGAGCCAGTTCAGCCAGGCATGTAGATATTAAAAATTGCCATGACTGGATTCTCTCTTTTTGGACTTCGTAATGCAATTGCTATACAGGAAGGGAGACAGTCATCCTGGTTTCATGCGGTCTCTACAACCACAAGACTGATAAAAGCAGCCTCAGCTCCTTTCTGACTGATCCGTGACCGCGTTAAGGCAAACCAACACCACCATGGCTGCTCTTACTCTAGCAGAGGGACCGAGGTTACAAGATGTCTTAGCAAATTCATTATCCTCATTCTGAGCACAGATGGTGATCTTGCCTGCTTTGACCGTGGTGCTAGGATGGTGCTGAGGATGCTCTTGTTCATTCAGCCCACAGCTCAGCTAGGGGCCAGTGAACCACGCAGGGCTTCTTTATAGAAGGAGATTGCTTTTCCATAAGTATAGTCTCATCAAAGGGCACCAGAAAATCTGGAACATGCCAAATATCCAGATCGATCCAGCTTTTCCCTGCCAATTGGTCCACCCATTTTGATAGTGGCCTCTCCTCCCATGCTTGCTTTCCCCACCACTTAATGGTGCAGGCCACATCTGGGCTATTTTTGACACAAGTTGGACACGAGTTCCTGGAGATAATTGTCAGATACATCTTTTATTTTGTACATGTACATCATTTATTTTGTACATGTGCATAGTATAAGTTTAAATAAACCAGAGATCTGTTCAGAGCTATCTAAACCTCAGGAACCTCTGGCATGTTTACTGCCAGACAAATTTCTGACAAATCCCACAACTTTTTTTTTTTTTTGCCATTACGTGGGTACAGAAAGTCCCGAGACCTGACTGTGTGGTGTCTGTCACCTCTACTACCGGAGTCTGTAAGTCCAGCAGGAGCATTCCCTAACGGCAGAAGATTTACCCCCCCACACACCACATTATGCTTGGCAAGTGGCCCGAGACAGATGCACGCTTGCTCCTTAATTAGTTCATTTTTTCCTTCCTATCCCACAAGTTCTCCTGGTGGCTTCCACAGGAGAGAGGCTGTAGGAAAGGCAACTTGTGACCCCGGCAGCCTTGCAAAGTGCACTTGAATTACAGCAGAAAAAGACATCCCAACCTGATATGTGAGTGATAGATTCCTTCTGCACTGGGGCATGCTTGGGGTCAAATGCTCAAAATCTTTTATGAATGAATCCCCAGCTGTACAGATAAGAAGGGATTAAAAAAGATTTTGTCCACAAGGTAAAATCTAAGGTTTGGTTGTGTAGAAAGTATTTGGGCTCTGAAGCAATTAAAGCTTTATGTGAGTCAATAGGAATCTCTGCATCCCAGAAAGAGTTTTTATGGAGTTTCTTGTAATGCCAGCCACTGCAGGGCTGCCTGAGCAGAAGGTACAGCACTCTCCTGGCTTGGCATGCAGCCCCTTAGACCACAGATATCAAGGATCACCTCTCTTCTCTACTTGTTACAAAGCAATATTTACCTAGCATCTGATGATGATCTTGGGGAAAGGTGGTATTGCTTCTGAATGCAGCCTTCATCTTTATTTGCATTTCACAAATTTCTGCAGCAGCACCAAAAGTACTGTATTTTAACAGGAAAAAAAAAAAAAAAAAAAGTAGTAAAAATGAACAGAAATATTGTTCAGTAATGATAAGGGTCATATGTATTGGCAGAAAATGGAAGAAAATTTTTAATTTATGCTCTTTCTACTCTAATACATCCCATGCCCTTGATCCCTCCCAACAAATTTTCTTAGTTTCCTTAAAGCCATTTGGGATATTATCTGAGAACTGGATTTCTGAGGACCTATACTCTAGGGAGAATATTTCCAAGGACGTTCAGGTTACTTGAAATACAGGAATACCCTTCCTTGAACCTAGTGTCATGTGTCCTGAGGGTCCAGACACATGCTCAGGTAGAAGGCAACAGGAGGATCAGTCACATCTATATCCTTTATCCATTACTAGGACTTTGACTTGACAGAGAAAACTGGTTTAGATTAGGGAAAAAAAAACAGTTTGCTCTATCAGTAGTTGCTCTGTTTCTTCCAGACGGTGGAAAAAGAGGCCTTTGTCCTCCCTCTTGTCTGCTCACACCCTATTCAGCCATCACAGAGGATGAGTAACTCGTAACATCTCACATCTTTTCCATCAGTGCTTGTGCTTAGTCTGCCTGAGCCACTTAAAAGCCCCAACTTTTTAATGTATTAGTTGGAGCTAATGTGCTTCCTGACGGGCTCTCAAGAACGGGAGAGCCTTTGTCCTTGTGCTGGAGGCTTTTTGAAGATGGAAACACACATGGGGCAGGAAAACACACACCCAGAAAGCTCACCAGGTCCTAGTTCGATTTCTCATGCTTTGGGGAGGGTGTTCAGTTGTCCAGCTGGGGAGATGTTTTGATTTCAAAAACCATTCTTTTCTTCCCCTTATTTTGGGAAATGAGAAAAATATATAAAAGCATGTTATTAATAAAACATCTATTATGCCCATGGGACAGAGGTCCTTCCGTGTTGTTCAGATGGCATGTTTGTTGTTGACGTCTCTGTTTTCTCTGAGTATGCACAGAAACCTGAAATCCTTTTACATTTTTAATAAGATTTTTTCTTTTTTTTTTCAATCTAGTGCAAGAAAACCACATCTGCAATATGCATAATACTCTCTAAAACTGCAGCATCAGAGGGAAAGCACTGACAGTGTTTTGGCTATCTGCGGTTCAAGGCGGTGACGTGAGAAAGAATGATACCAGAGTCCTCGAAGGTGCTCGTGTTTTGCATCTCAGGACACATTTAAGGTACCTGAATTTCAGTTCTCACATTTGAGGTGAAGCATGTCAAAAGCACAAGATTTGGAATTTGGTTTGCTTTCCAATAAACAATACCTGGGAAGCCTGCATCAACAGGCATTGTTGTGTTGCTTTGTTGCTTTGTAGCCCAGGAAGAGGGCTACAGTGCACACACGTGGATGGTTTTGCTTGGCTAGGTGTATATGTTGGGCATCCCCAAGGCATATGCAGAGCATGTAGCATAGTTTTTGTCACTACTGTTATTACACATACAGATATGCTATTATTATCCCCATGGGAAGGCTGTGGCCTCCCTTAGCTGCTCCTGTTCCAGGTGTTTTGGGCCAGAGCGCAGGAGGAGACTTGCTGCTGGGCAGGCTCTCCCATCCTGCCTTCCCTCTTGCTGACCCTCAGGGCTGTGGACAGCCAGAGTAATGCTCCTGACTGGGACTCAGATCAGTGCAAGGTAAGATAGCCGCCAAGGAGGAGCCAGCAGCTCCAAAATGTTGTACAGATTGACCAGAAATAGCACTTAGGTCCCCAAATTCCCTTGTGAATCTGGTCCATTGGGACTGTTAAGGACAATGCAGTTCTTCAGTGCAGTTCTTCAGTGCAGAGGAGCAATTAAATACAAACAAGCAGCTTGCTTCTTTAACAGGCTGAAAAGAGATCAATAAGGAAAATGTTAAGGATCCTTGCATCCTTTCACCTTGAATATTTAGTTTATTGTTTTGTTTTGTTTTGTTTCAAAAGGGCAGAATAGATACACAGAGCATCCAGTGAAAGACAAAGCAAGTTATAAGAGGTGTGGCAGATCTTCCATGCAAGGGAAGCTTAAATTGATTAAGAGACAAATGAGAGGTGATATGTTAGTGGTATATAGGATAGTGAATTGCCAGAAGAGGTCAGTCAGACGATCCTATTTAGCCTTTCCCATAAATCAAGAGCAAGTGGAGTGCCATACAGTAATGCTAAAAGCTAATGAATTTAAAAGTGATACAAGTAAAATATTTTCTTACATGGTGCATAATTAACCTGAGAAATTCATCAGATACCATTAAGACAAAGAGCCTAGCAGGACTGAAAATGGATAATAAGTGACAGAAACTACATAAAGATAGAAACATATACAGGGTGTTTAGACATTTACTTAAAACCGTTTGCTGCCTGAGGCTGCAAAAAAAACATCCCCTGTGGGAAAGCGAGATGTAATGATTGGACTTCTTGCATCTATTTCACTGCAGTGGGCAGGTTGGAGCTGAGTACTGGGCTGGTGAACTGCTTTCGATATGGTCAATATGATCACTCGTGTTTTCCAGAGTAAAGGGCACACCTCCACCTACCCCAAAGGGCAGCCAGAAAATGTCCAAAAAGCTTCTGAGCTTTTGAAAAAGCTTCTGAGCTTTGAGCCAATATAGAAATCATGGGTGGGGAGGTGGCCATGTGTCTGGGAGATAAAAAGGAGTGGCTAAGAGACTTATGGATAGGAGCTGAGCATGGGAATTGTGTTTTGACACAGGCGAAGGAGAATCATGTGAAATTTATGAGTCTGCCTTTTATTAACTGAAATGTGCTCTAAAATGGTGGTGTTTTGTGGGTAATTAATTGGTGTGCATTCTGAACTTGCAGTGTTTTATGGTCCCTCTTAAACTTATTAAACAAAGCTGTCAGCTTCTACTGAAGGTGTAAGATACTGCCCCAGGTTTTACAGTGTGCATGTAGCTTTTTGGAGGTGCATGGCCAGGCTGCTCTGCAGCGTGACAGTGGGCTCCTGCACTTCTGAAGCATTTCTGAAGGTTTAAGGGTAAGAGCTGAGTGCTTGCAACAACCCCAGTGCAGTACTATATGGGTGAATGAAGAAGAAGCAAGGGGGTAAAATATAAAATCTCTGGAAAAAGAAAAAAAAATAAAAAAGAAAGAAGAAAAGAATGTGGCTGAATAAAATGAGAACTAAACCACAGTGTTCTCCCTTGACATGGCTGGCTCTGTGCCTCAGTTTCTCACACGATCAATAGTGGTATTGGATCCTTAGTTCTTGAGTTTTGGAGCTCTAGTCTTTTAAACTTCAATATATACTTTACAAAACTGATGTGAGAACTCATGTCTTCTATGTAATATACAATTATGTCTTTCTAACAGGGATCCTCATCCTTCGTAAGGATAAGGAAAAACAGTGAATTAATTCATGTAGTTTTTCAGGTACTTTTGGATATATGCAGCTGTTGAGTGTAAAAATAACCTGCGTTATATTATTATTGTTATATATATATATATATAATTGGCACAAGGATGTGATTGCTGTTTTGATAACATCCTGTAAGCATTCCCTTGGTGAAGCCTGCTGACTATCAGGGGCTCCAGAACTCAAGCAGCAAAGGGCTTGTTTGGTCCTGTCCTCAGCAGACCACTTGCTGGAGATGTTTCTCTTGTGTTGCACTTGCTCTTTAGGGAAGGTTTTTCTCTGTTGACTGAAATAAGTGCTAGGGCAGGTTCTTCTGTTCTGCAAAACAAGCATTGCCCTGGGTTCCATTTTTGCATCCTGCACAAATCAGAATTTGTTATTGAGACCTGCATCCATGATTACTCTCAGCTTCCCTGTGCTCCATGTTTCCTTTATGAAGCAGGAATGCAGTGCACAGGAACCTGCTGTGCAGTGATAATATGTGCGTTCCCTGAGGCTTGTCTTTCAGCCTCTTCTGAGAATTAACCATGTAAAATCTATGTGCTGCCTGATTACAGTGGTGGGTGATTGTGGTCCCAACTTCTTGCTTTCTTCCAAACTCCGCCCATGGTCCATATACTCTGTAGTAATTGATTAGCTGAACTTCTTGAGTGCCTTAGGTTGGATTGCAGTCTTTGGCTCCATTGCAACATGAGCTGCTTACAAAATCAGACTGAATGGTACCTGCACTGTAGCTGGCCTAGCAGAGAAATAAAGAGTTATTAAGATACATATTTCTCTGTGTGTGTATACATATATATATATATTTGCATATATACATATATGTAAATAAAGAAAGATGGAAACGTGTTCAGGGCAGTTTACATGCCTTCTTCTAGCTCTGCAAGATCAGTCTGTCTCATTCTATTTCTCAGAAATTATGTTTTTCGGTTGAATTTCTTGGGTAAAAACTGACAGTGTTCTTGTAAAAGCTTAAACTTCAATCAGTTGATTTTTTTTTTTTTTTCCAAATGAGAAATACTCATTTTAGTTCCATTACAGATCTCCTTCCAATGTCTTCTTTTACTGCAGAAATCCCAGTAATTAGGACAGCTGTCTTTTCACACCAGTTTGACTAAAAGCTACTTTTTATAGGGAGAAGATGCAAATAAACACAGGGATTCTTGGACAAATAACTCTGCTGCATTCTCAGCCTTCATTTTTCTGATCACTTGCTACTAATAGTGACAGCTCCTTGCTTAAGTTATTTGAGATTTTTCTCAAACTGAAGCCTACACCTGAAGAAAAGGTCTTCTGCAAGTCTAATTTTGGCACACTAAAGTTTTTGAGCAAAAGTTTTACCAACTCATAGCAAATATTGTTATAAGCACTACCTGCAGGAGCAATGCAGGCCCAGTGTGATACAGGCCCAGTGATTTGCTCATACTGGATGGACGCCAGTCTTGGGTTTTAGAAATGGATGTATCCAGCTGCTTTCTGCCCTTAGGGGCTGATATCCAGAGACATGGGGCTGGATCTTTGACTTTGACTAACAACCAAGGCAGTATTTTTTCCCCCTGTGTTCAGGACAGGGAAAATCTGGGCTCTTGGGGACGTCTTGGTGGCAAGATGTGGTTGGTCCTTTCTGTTGTTTGGACAAGAAAGGAAAGATAGACATCTGCTGCACACCCCAGACACGTAGGCTCCTCTGGTGAGACCCACTTGAGTCCTCCCAGAATCAGCTACCCACAATTCAGACTTCTATCTTTAACAAAGCATTTAATAGAGAAGTTACCACATTTGTGCAGAACTCACGTAGGCTCCCTTGAAAACAGAAGACTTGTGTGTCTAAAAGTTTGCTTGTATCTCTTTTTTTTTTTTTTTAAATCCCAACCAAACCAGTTGATCTTATAAAAAGATACGGCCTCATTTCATAAGCCTTTTCTCACTTATAAAAACAAGAAAAGAGGAGCCTCCATGCTCCAAAGAAAGCTTAAAGGAAGATTAATTAATTAATTAAGAATCTTTTCTTCTGAGTGCAACAGGATCCAAGTAACAAGTGAACTTTTCATTTCCAGTAATAGCAGAAATTACTTCAATAGCATGATTGTGAGCACCCGTGGGGCCATAATGTGAATGGTCTTTATTAAGGAATAGACTGAACTTCTGACTATCTTTCTTCCAGTCATTTCCACAGGCTATAAACAGCGCCTGGTTTGTTGCTATTAAAAGAGTCTAAAGACGACAATGCTGAAAAGCATTACTGTTTAAGTACTCATGGCTTGACATGAACATGAAAAATATTTTCTTGAAAGTGAAGTGAATTTGGGTTCTTCAGAATGTTAGGGTTTCATTAGGAAGTGGTTATGTTGAATACTTGTGATATAGTGGGATAGTATTTTGTTTTTATGTTTTTCATTTTAATTGCTGGTCATTACCCCTCTGTTTCGCTTGATTTTTTTGGACATTCCAGTCCATGGGAGGTCAGAAAATATCATGGGGCCAGTGGATTCAAACACTTTTTATGTTTTCTTGGTGGTATTTTCTGCCCATTTTAGTACCTGATGAAAGAGCCTGGTCTTGGTTAACGATCAAGCCTCATTATGTATTTTTTCCATAAATGACTGCTCTGAGGAGCAACCTTTCCTGAATAACATGGTATTTTGTAAAATGATGCTAAGTAAAACTGGAGTAATCCATGATCTGCTGAGGTGATATTGAAGACATATCTCTTGTGCACAGCAGACCTATGCATTAATCCTATGTTTTGGGGTCTTTAATTGCTTTAAATATTTGCTTCTAGATCTGTGTTTCACACATCTTATTTACATGGTTTATTTTTCATTTTGTGAACAAATCGATAACCAGACAGACTCTTTACCACACTGGATTAGTTTTATTTATTCTCTTTGAACTTGATTAAAAAGCTGTCAAACATAAGTCTACATTTTATCAGCAGAATACTTTTACAAAACAGGGTAGGAGATGTGTATAGCTGGAAACATACATTTCAAAATGAAACAATATTTGATATATTCTAGACAGTTACCCTTTTGTTTATCCATGACAACTGAAACTAACCATCAAATGCATAAATTGATTCAAGTCTAGCCAAGTAATCCTAAGGGCATACGAAAAGGCTTTTTTTAAAGTTCTTTCTAGATGAATTTAATGTAGTTCACCAATAAAGCATCCTCAGGAGCACAATACAAATGCTACAGAACATGAGATAGCTGGGGAAAGCGGGCAGATGTACAGTGTGATGAAGAATCAAAATGGATGTTACATTAAAATGAGCAGTCATGCAATGTCTTCATTTCATGTACTGCATTTAAGTAAAAATGCCAAAGTTCCAATTTCTTTCTTTTTTTTTTTTTTTTTTTTGTTTTTCAGGCACAGTTATGCAAATAGTGAGAGACTGTTTTTTTTTTTTTTTTTTCCTTCTTCTTTTCTTTTTCTTTTTCTTTTCATAATTTGTTTAAATTTGTATTAAATGCATTCCTTTTTAGCACTCCTGGAGTAGGGGAATTGTTTACTTATCATGCCTTTAACTTTCAATACATATCAAAGAGAAAGATAAATTATACTCAGATTACCTACATAAAATGTGGTATCTGTTTTAATTTGCTGCTTTTTATTCCATTTTCTACCAGTCTCCTCAATTACCATTTGTCTTTCTGTGCCATTGCATATGTTGGTAAACAGCATTTTCTATGGTCCTTGGCCATATGCTGTATGCTCAGCTTGCAAAAAAAATGACACTTGGAGTGCTAGCATAATGAAACTCTCAAAGGGTTAATGCAGAATACATATAGGCAAATGTTGACAATATTTTTTATTCCAATGTTTGAAAATTAAACACAAAATCATCATTAAGTTTTCACAAAATGAGGCATCTGTCACTTGAAAGAAAAAGAAATATTTCAGAAATATGTTTACAGAAATGTAAAAATATTAGACATCAAGACAGATGTGAACGTTTTCAATAACAGGCCCTGTCTGTCAGTCTTCCTCAGAGACGAAGATCTTGCTGTACTCACTCAGCATAAGTTCAACTATCTGGTTTTGGTACAGCATGTGGACTGCCATGTTCCCTGTCTCCTTTTCAGGTCTAAGGAGTGTTGGTCCAAACACAATTCCTAAGCTTTGTGTTGACATAAGATTCACGGATTCCTTGGCTGCTATCCTGTTGACGAAAGGAAAGAATTGGTTAAAAAAGGGGGATGTCAAAGGAGTCGCTATTGCATTAGAAGTATACAGAGGCACTTTCCATTTTTTATTTATTTTTTACTGATTCTCTTACCATGGATGTTTGGTTGGTTGAGTTAGCAGAAAGGAAGAAAAGAGGGAGGGAAGTGATAACTTCTGCCAACCTGACGAGCAATGAAAAGAGATGGAGGTCTAAAGCCCAGCCTACAATTCACTTATATCAGGGTACTGTTTGCTGCTTTCTGGTGACTGATCATTAGTGCATGTGTGTACTGTAAGGAAATAATTTCTGAGCTCATACATTTAGATGCTGAAAATAGGGGGTGTCCTTTATGTTAATCAATACACTGAATCGCGCACTGTTGGTGCTAACAGTTTTGTTGGCTTCAGGAAGAAGCCTCCCTGCTTCTTGTAGCATGGTCTCCTGCACTGAAAGAGTTGGGAAAATATAAAAGGGTCGTTAATATAAAGCTCATATGAAACACATTCTTTCTGCTAATTTAAATCCAATAAAGTTAGTATGCTCAGAAATGAATTGTGAAATTTATATAACTAAAGACTTTTGCATGCCTTATCCTGACACAAAGTTTCTTAAGAGACACTGAGACCACATACCTTAATGGGATGACTTAGAAAATAATAGTAAGGATTATAACCTTTGATATCTTTATTACCCACAAATTATGAGAGGGGGACCATTATTATTAAAAGTTGATCTTTTGTCTGTATTAAGACTTAATATTCTTGTGGAAATGACATTAAGGATTGAGAAGTCTGGTCTAAGAACAATATAGGTTTAATGGATGGAGTTTAGGTAGGCAGTTTCGCATAAATCTCTGCAGTGGTGAGTATGAACTAAGTAGAAATCCATTTCCTTCCACCCTCCAGAATATATAAAATATCCTAGGCTGGAAAGACTAGTAAATGAAGATACATATTTTACAAATAAATTACACAGCTTTACTAGGAATGTGAACTAAATGTAACTTTAATATGTAAACGTTTGAATTTATGGATGCTTCCCTAACTGGTTAGTTTTAACTCAGATATTTCAAGTGTACTGTTGAAGCCAAGTCCTGCTTTCCACCTTCTCTCCCTATTTGTTACTCATTCACCTTTTTAAAGTCCAGAAAGCAATTTAAAAATCATCATAGCTGTCTCTGTTTCACTATACCTATTACTGAATTGACAGCAATCTTAACTATAAATGAAAGAAACTTCTTGGGTTCAGGCACTTAAAAAAAAGGTTTCTTTCATGTTCGTGGGCGTTCGTTGCACAGCAAAGAGTATCTTCTTGTGGATTTCTGCCAATCTTGTCATTTACCACATTCCTTGAACATTGATGCTCATGGATTTTTCCATATTTAAATAGGAAACATTACTTAGTTCTGCCTCATGCTTGTAACCGTGGTGTCCATTGCACAAAACACTCTCCATATGGCACTAATCAGATTGGCTTAATTATTTGTTTCTTAAAATATAGCATCTTTACTATAAATTAAAAAATAATTATGTTTCCTCTGTGGTAAGATTAACATATCATCACTTAGGAATCCAGAAAGTCTCAAAAGTTAGTAGTTTTGTTGCCAAATGACTGTGTGGGCTTCTGATGGACGTCACACATATTTATCACAATTAAAAAAGTTTGTCACAGGGATGGCAAGGTTATTTTCCTCAATGCTACTTATGCAGAACATACATGGAGTTTAAGGTATCCTCATGAGAAGGACTTGTTTTTGTTGAGCTTGCTACATGCTAGAAGTTGGAAACCTTATACAATATTTGCAGATGACATTAGGCATAGTTAGAGATGTTAGTTCACCAGGGAAAAAATCCTATTCAGCAGCTCCATGGTTTTGCAGTGAGGTGGTATTGATGATGGACAGCATGGACAGCATCAATGAAGCTGGATGAGAAAGACTTTGCAGGGAGCAGGAAGTAATGGACCATGGATGAGCAGAATCAGAGTAAAGAATAGTTGTGGTGGGGTGGGAAAAGGGCTTGATAAAATGAAGAGAGGAGGGATCTGATTACGTTCTTCTGTAAAATTTGGAGCAAGATTATAGCATCACCTAGGTTGGAAAAGACCTTCCAGATCATGAAGTCCAACCATCAAGATGCTATTTCTGATGTGAACACAGAAAATGGAGGATGGATGGCCAATCCCTCTGCCCTTGCCTACCGAAACCTTCTGACAACTTTGCTTTCCCTGGAGATGCAATCCTGCACACAAAGACCTGTTTGAGTGGAGACATTGCCAGTCATGGCCTGCAATCACTCAACTCTCAGGAGGTGACAGTATGGCATGAAGCATGATGCTCATGGTGTGCATTAGTGATGGAGAGGAACCTGTTGCAGTGCACTGACATGGAGCATGGCACTGAAAACATCCACACAGGGGGCCTGTAAGTCTAGCATTAGTCTAATAATTATTATATGGACAAAATCTCTTGAAAATTCTTCAGGTTTTCTATCTATTATTGCAGTTGTACTTGTTTTGATGACCATAACAAAAAAAAATTCTAAGCCAAGAAAACAGAATTACTTTTCAGGAAAGTCTCAGTAGTTAAATGATTTGTGGCAAAATACAGCTACTGGAGGGGAAGAAAGAAGGAATTCAATCCAGCCCGAAGAAAATAATTATGACTTTGGGACCTTATGCCATTTTAAATTACAAATATTTACCAATGAAATTCCATAACTGATGTTTTTTTCATCTGTCCACACAAGGAAAAAAGTCAAAGCAAAACAAAAACAAATATATACAATTTAAGCTGTTACTGTAGCTGCTAAGTGAAACTCAGTTGTTAAAAGGGAAAACCTTAAAAAATGGGCAAGAATTTCTTTTTTCTGGCACAAAAAAGAACAGAAAGAGTAACACACTGCTTAGAACATAAAAAGTGAAAGGAAATGCCAGAGCTACGTTTTGTCAAGCCTAACTGAAAGGAGCAATGATCCATCAATTTAAGATTATTTTAACAAAACAATCTGTAATCCAGTGCTACAGGTGTTGGAACCACATCAAGAAATTGCTGGGCATTATGGTGTGAAAGATTTTTTCCCCCAAAATAAACGAACGGAATTGCTAACTTCAAGAATGGTGTAAGTCCTTAAAGATCACAAGTCAGGAGACATACAGAAAATACAGGTCTCATTATTAATAGTAATGAAGTTAATGATGTATTAAAACTGCAGAAGTGTCTGATAGGAGGGCTCCAGTGTCAATGGCAGATATATAAGTAAAAATACTTTAAGCTTTGGTTGTTGCTAAGGCAACTGTAAACTGGAAAGCTTGCGACCGAGAGCAGGGCAACCCTACGGCTGGAAGGGTCATGGTATGGTGGGTTTGGCTCTCCAGTTTAATTAAACCTATACTTTTCAAACTCTATAAATAAAATCATTATTATTTTTGACATTCAGAAAGCACACTGGATTATTATTTCAAACACATTAGGTGTTATGAAATGTTCTTCATCCATTTCTATTCTGTAGAAACTACCGAAGAGGAGAAAGCACATCAATGATGGCTCTAATTCCTCACCATTTTAATGTTCTACTGCACATGAATAAAATAGGTAAGTTGGTGTCTTTAGGGAGGAAAACCCCAATTCAAATGGAACTATCTTACTGTAAGCTGAAGAGTGTTTGAGGACAGAGCTGTCCTTTGCCAGATGAGAGGAGAACCTTTCACTCCTACCTTCCTAGCCTTTTCCAGCTCACGAAGATTTGTTTTCTCAATGTTTGGGGTCCCTAGTAGAACCAGTTTTAGACATGCATAGTACTCTTGTACTCTGTAAGTGTTCTAAATTATATTCAAGGGTAACTTTTAAATAAGACAATCATATTGCTCTTCCATGAACTAGAAATATTGCTTATGACTGAAGGGCAACACACAGCAAAATAAGGTCACTGAAGTAAGAAAGTATCTTTGGGTAAAATACTACGGACCAGAATGGAAGTGTATGAAATGCAACCCTCTGGAGTCAGCAGAGACCCAAGAGACAAAAGTAGGTTTTTATCTTATCAGGACCTTGACCACCAGCATTCTGCATCACATTTGGTTTAACTAGAAAAATCACTGTCATGAGAGAATGAAATCAAGATCTAAACAGAGGCCAAGAAAGATTAAAGGTACATGGGAATAAAGAAAACTCCCCAGAAAGGAAAAACTGTGTATTTGTGACATCCATCTTCTTGGTATAGCAAGTAACCCTACAGAATAGGAACAGACTGCCCTCGTGCTAGGAACCACTGCCACAGCTCACCCAGGTGTAGAGTTGGGCTGTTTTGAGACATAAATTCCTGCGCCCTGCCTCAGTGGGCCAAAGTCTGCATGTTCCATTGATTCTCTCTACCGATAATTATCCTCAAATTAGCTAATACCCATTTCCTATAGATAGTCAGTGGTAAGCAGATGTAATGTTTCAGCTTCAGGACTCTGCCTGGTGATGGCTCAGCTGCCTTCTTGGCTGAGTTTACTCACCTTCAATATAGCTCTTCTAACAGACCTTTTCACTGCACTGCTACTTTATGTGGTAGCTTTCTGACTATTGCAGAGCTCCTGATCAATTTGAACATGCTAAAATATGACTCTTGTGACGAACAACGTTTAGCTCCACATTTTATGCTCCTCTCCTTCCCAAAAGCTGGTTCATGGGATTTAAAAAATAACAGGTATTACATACTTTGCTTTAGTGACAAGACATTTGGGGAGAAATCATCCAAGCTTGAAATAAAATCTTTATTGAAAGCAATTCTACATCCATGCCAGTCAGATACATTGTATGATCAGAAGAGATGTCCCAGGGGAAAGCTCGGCGCAGTAGACAGGGTTGATTACTTGGACCTCCTGTCAGTTCTTAACTCACTGACAATGGCTGAGACATTCAGTACAACTTTGTTTCCTTTATTTGGAAGTAAAGTTAATATACTTACCTTAACTGTGCCAAATGTACTGGAAAATAACCTGATAATAAAACGTACCATCCTACTAAGTGATAATGTCTGTGTGTGTATAAGCACATTTTGGCAGGGCTTGTGCAGACGGGTTTTTCAGTGTTAGAAAAGAAGCCCAAGTACAAAATGATGCACAGATAATCCATTAGGTTTCTTCTCAGTGTACTTTTTTTTCTTTGTAAGTCCTGTTACATACTTTCCTGAGACACAACATATTACTGCATCATCATTTTCTACTGTAAACTTATTTGAATTCAGCTATAGGGGTTGTTCTTTATATAAAACGTGTTTTTTTTTTTGGTACTAAAAAGAAAACTGAACTACAAAATTTGGCTTTGACAGAGATCCTAAGCCACAAACAATAGGTGCCATTTTATAACAGGTCACAGCCTTGCAGAGATATCCATATCTTGAGGAAACTCTGTTGCCAGTTTAGGACAGACACCAAAATGCATCCACTGTGGAGGAAGAGTGCA
>NC_140303.1:37719855-37739855 GCF_964211825.1 Aythya ferina | reverse complement strand
AAATTACAGAATGTGGCAAAGAATTCCATGATAGCCAGAGGAAAAAAAAAAAAAAAAAAACAAAACACAAAACTTTCACTGATATTTTCCTTTTCTGTGAGGTCTTCAATATGCAATTACTTCACAAACTGTTTTGTTTTGTGTCCTTTTCAATCCTCAAAGCCCTCTGAATATTGGTCTGTTAATTGTCCTTAATATAAAACCTACACTTTTCCACTCATTATCACCATCTTGTTTAAAGTGAAGCCTTCCTGCAGCAGTTTGCCCCACAGAGATGACTTTGTATGGGATTGTATGAATCCTCAACCAGGATTCCTGCTTGTTCAGGTTCAGTTCTGAGCTCTCCACAAGCTACTAGTGCAATATATATGCACTGCTTTTGTATCAGATCTGAAAGATGCTTTAACATGCCTCCCAGCATCGCGATTGTTTCAGCACTGATATTGAACATGAGTAGGATGAATATATCTCTTAAATGCACTAGTGAGTATGTGCCACGAGTCTTTGATTTCTTTAAACTTATTTACATTTTACTTGCCCTTGAGCAATGAATTTACTATGTCAGCATTGTCTTTTCTACTTTCACTTTGTCTGTCTTGTCCACTCACCTTAGCTTGATGTTTATTTTTCGTGCACGTGTATAGTCCATTGCACTAAATGCACGAACTGCCTGGAGTGCAGGATTTTCCAGATAGTGTGCCTTTGTAAGATGCACCCTTTGTAGCACTGTAAGGTCTGCGATATTCCCTGGCTTAAAACTGGCTTTAGACTTTCTTATTTGTTCCTTTTTTTTTTTTTTTTTTTTTTTTTAGTCAAACACCCTTTCACATGCATACTATTTGCAGATGACTGTAGGATTGTGTTAGACTTTACCAAAGTCTTTACTCCCTATGTAGGTAGCCCTACCTCTCTCAGCAGTTGTGTTTCTTCTACCTTTGAAGCTCTTATACAAAACATTGCTCACATCAAGTGACTGGACTTGCCGTTATCTGCTCTTGTCTGACCATGACCAAATCCATACAGTTAAAAAAAAATGGTGAAAAAACATATATGAGTCACTTAGATTTCCTAACTGAAACCATGATGGCAGACATGGAAGGACTCAGGAACCGCAGGTACAATTGCTGTTTATATCATGGCAAACTCCTCGTTATTGGGGCACCTTGTTCAGAAAGCAGTGTCCACGACTTCAAATCTCTCGGACACAGCTGGATAAATGACTTGGTGCACCTGACAGAGCCACAGAGGAGCATTTCTGATGTCCCACCTGCCAAACAGGTCTGTCCCCAAATTGCCTCGTCAACTTTATGCTTTGGTATGATGTTCTTGGACATGAAGCTGAAATGCCTTACTTTTTTTTTTTTTTTTTTTTTGGTGCGAAAGATTTGACCTTTGTCAATGAAGGTATCAGGACAGCTACAACAGAGGGATTGGTGGGATCTATCAAAATGAAAGATCTTAGTCGTATTGAATTCCCTTTTCTTTGCTTAACACCATGTCAAGGGGACACCATGTTCAGGATGTGTGCTGGCAAGCCAGAGCCAGCATACTCAGAAGTCTCTGCAGTGTAGTCTAGAAAGTCTTCATACACCTTAGTTTTAGCAGGGAAACAATGATATTTCACTGTTTTAAAAAAGTGAAATGTCATTTTGTGTCACTCTGACACTATGTTTGGATATGAGAGAAAACTTTTTTTTTTTTCTTTTTCTTTTTTTCCCCCCTAAATCTTGAGACCATGATGTATCTGAAACATCCCTTTCACCAAGACAAAAGCTACTTGATGCCATATTAATAGATATATTATGATTTTTATAGATAGCACGTGATCAGAACATTTCTGGAGAGCCTGCTAAAGTAGCCTAAAATACTGATTCTTCAGATGGTGATGGTTAGAATGACAGAAATCCAAAAGCTGAGCTCGGTTCTGTCTTGCTGAAGATAGTTTATCAGAATTTAAAATGGTATTAGATGTTTTGCATTATGTACTTCCAGGAGTGCATCCCATGAAAATACTCCACAGGTAAAAAAAACCTTTCAACTTGAGTAACAGGCAATATGCATATATACCTTATGAATATATATATGTAACTTGCAGTTGAGGATGGGCCAGTTTGGGCCCCCTGTTTGCCTAGGTTATCCAAATGAGAACACGGATAAGAATTACAAGAATGCTAAAATCTGTGTTTATCTGAAAGTAAAGAACATGAACCTCTCCTGGCCACTTAGCACATCCCTGTTCTGCTCCCCACCCTTCCGTGCCAATAAACACAGTGAAGCATTTTTGTGAGGTTTCTTCCTACATCCTTGCTCTCCTCCCAAGTTTCTCAGCCCCAGTTGACCCTCCCCAGGGAGGCTGCCCCAGCTCTGCTCCCCTTATTCCTCTCCTGCTCCCTGGCTGTGCAGAGGCAACAGGCACACAGTGCAGAAGCATTTCAGAAGACCATGGAAAAGCTCTGGAGAGGATGTGGCCATGCCACCTAGCAATGGGGCTGAGATAGGTGTAGAAATCCTGCCTTAGAAGAAGTAACCAGTGGCATCTTGTGGACCAGGGGAGGAGGCAAGTTGTCATATGCTTGGCTGGAGTTAGCCGATCCACAGATTTCTGATTTTACATTGCACCATAATGCGTAATGTATGAAAAGATAAATATTTTCCATTCAGCAACATCTTGCTGTATTTTCATCTAACTCTATAATTTTAATTATAAAGTGAACATAACCTGTATCAAATTATGATTTTGTTAACATATTGAATGAGGACAAGAAAAATAAATACCAGATTTTATACTGTACAGGCACATGAAGGTATAGTAAAAAAATCTGGTTTCCTTGACCACATTGTCATAATATGCATATATAACTGCTTATTGAATCCAGGCTGTGTAGACAACAGAAAGAACACTGGCTCCATACCATCACAATGCATGCCCACAACAAAGAGGAGGAAAGAACAGGCTCTTTCATTGTGTGTGTCTAAGTATTACCGACATAAGGGCTAAAAACATTACCTCTGTCTGAAGTGTATCTATATATCCATGCATAAGTTATTAAGTGGGCTCCCTGAGCACAGTTGCTGAAAATATTAATATATTCAAATTATATTCTAGCTACTGCAAAAACAGTAGATCAGACAAATATATTAAAATCTCTTCAGACAAAAGGAGTCATGTTATTTATAAAGTTCCTCCCCCCCCTTACTGGAACACAAACCTTCATTGTATATAATATATGAGAATGCAAGATGATCCTTAGATGTCAAAATGTGGCTTAAAGTTTGAATGTAATCATAAAACAGTGACTCTAATGCTTGCCATAAACAAATTGTCACTGGTATTATGTAACTTAGGCTATTCACAAAGCATAAAAGAAGGGAAGAATAAAAGGTGGCTGCCAAACACCACGGGCCCAATCTGACGGTAGTGCCAAATTGCGCTGGCGGACTGGGAGTTGCGAACAGTGTGGAACCCAGTGCTTGGGCCTGGGCTTAAATTAGGGTGAGATAAAGGCTATTTAGTCAATTTAGACTGCAAGCAGCAACCGGTGTCTTCTGCAGCCTCCTCTGCTCTCTGTGTCCCAGAGATGAGGAAGCAGTAAAAGTCCCTGGATTGCTGCAGGACCTGGTTTTGTAGGGATGCAGCCATGGCTGGCCTACACCAGCGATGCAGCCCAAAATGCCCACGCCTCTTGGAGCAGGCTGGTGGCCTTGATCTGCTCGTGTTGTCCAGTGTGTTTGGTGCCATGTCGCCGGGGTCACACCTTCTCCTGGACTCTAGGAGAGTTGGAACAGCAGCAGAAGGCCATAATTCAGGGCAGAAGATGTCTGCAAACAGCAACTAATCAGTCATAGGAACAGCAAAGTCATAGGCACTTTGCTTTAGCTCAGGTTTCAGGAGTAATTAATATGTCTGATATACACAGCTTTAAATGGTGCTAATGGCTCTGCTCAGGCCCTTGATAAACCACCAAACTAGACTGCTCACCCCTTTTTAATTTGATTTTCCCCCCTTCCTTTTAAAAGTAAAATGACATTTTTTTTCACAGCCTGAAATAATTGTTCGAGCAGAGATACTGGTTTAACTCATTATGAATTATTAGTGGAAAAGTGGGTCTCAGAAGTATGTTACATCTGAAATATTTTTCGTCACTTGAACATGTGCCGTCCAGAACTGGCCCTATTCTACCAGGCACTGGGAACAAACACTTCACATTCACAGATGCTCCTAATTTGGTGTGGTTTGGAGTGTAATTTAGATCAAACGTATCCATGTAAATGAGTCAGGGTTTCTTAATTAGGTGCCTCTAAAGAAAAAACTTGGACCACATCAGTAGGTGTGGGTGTGGTGCCCACAGTACTGGAATCTTTCTATAGATGAAGCTTAGTTTTGTTCAGGCACACTGTAGGTTTTTCTTTCATTTTTTTTTTTCTTTTTTTTTTTTTTTTTTCTAAAGCACAATAATAAATCTGCAGATGGCATAGACATAAAGACGCTACTTCAGAGGAGCTGTCTAAAACACTGTCTCTTTGGCAAATGCCTTAAAGTAGGTCATTCTGCTGTGATTTAGGTTTATATTTCATTGCCAGCTTTTTGTTCCCATTACAAGTAGGGTGCATTCCAGTCCACAGATTTGCTCTTCATTTTTTTTTCAGATTGGCTTTTATTTACAAGAATTTGTAGATCTTCATAAGAAAATGGCCAATATGCTGTCAGAAGTACTAATCATGCACTTGACCACAAAAAGAGATGTATGAAGGTGATAACCTGGAAATGTTAGAATGTAAAATAGCATTCTCTGAGAGCAAAAAATGTATTGATTCTCTTAACACAGTGATTGAAATGATTGTTGCATCTTTTCCAATGTGTGAAAAATGATTTGGTCTAATGTCATTTCAGAAGTCGCACAAAACAGAGGCATCCATTGCCCTAGTTGCTCAGGTATTTGCTTTTTCTGTTTATATATTTCCCACTGAAAAGCATGTTTTTTTTTATAGCTTATGAAAAAAGTAGAAATCAAATCATCAGGGTCTGTTTTCCCATCAAAGTGCTGGGGGATTTACATGCCAAACTCCCACTAGCCTTAATGAATTACCTGCATAAATTCCCTTTCAATCGATAGTAGAATAGATCCTATTGTGTTATATTAATTATTTTGCACAGAACACTGACATTTTGGCATTAAAGCCTTTTTTTTTTTTTTAAGTTCCAATGAATATCTTAAGAAACTTCAAGCCTATTATTTATTTCACAGCTTTATTTTGAGAAAAATCCTGTATCTTTAGTTAGAAAAAAAAAAAATAAATGAAAAAGCACTGCAATTTACCCATTTATGACCTAGTTCTGGACATTAATGTGATAGGGCTCAATCTCTCAAAATAGAAAAATAAATAAATAAACACATAAATAAATAAATAAAAGGGGAGGGGGGTGAAAAAGCCCTTTTGTAATGAATTGAGCATTCTTAATTTTCAGCAACAAAAACCATTTGAGTTGAAAAGAACGCTCACCCCGAGCAATATTAAGAGGTTACAAAATCACATAAATTAACTCTGCCAGTGATATTTTGCTGAGGCTTGTGTGAGTGCAAACCAGAAGCAGGGCTCTCACATGGTCTTTATTAACCGAAGAGCACTTAGCAGTAACTGGCCTTCCCCGGGATGTGTTGTCCATATGCAGGCGTGCGCAGGGTGTGCATATGGCCAAACGCTGGGAGACGCGGAGGGGCTGGGGGGAGCTGCAAGGACGCGGAGAGTGGAAGTGAGAAGTGTTCGCTCTGTAGTCATGGGCAAGTGCCCTACCCTCTTCATTCCTCACTTTCTCCATCTACGCAACTGGGATAATAAAACTTACTGACCTGAAAAAGGAAGTTCTGAGATTTAATTAATGTTTGAAAAGCTTTTTGAGATCGTTTGATACTGAGTAATGTGGAGTGAACAATGGCAGCTCTTTGAAACAGGGGCTCTATCTCTCCGTATTTGTGTACTGCACCTAGCACAATGGTGCCGTACAGCCACAGAGTCAACCATATCATAAATATTTAAATTAAAACTATGTTAATTATTTTTATCGTTCTGTTATTTGCTGATACACCAGTGCAGTACATTTTGAAGCTTGGTAGCATTGAAAAGTACCAAGCGTAATTATTTGCCTGATTGTTATGAAAATCAGGGTTTATACTTTAAATACGGTTCGTGAAAATAGGAAGCACAGGTGAAAATGCACTTTTAAATCCTCATTATTTTTCTCTTTAAAGCCACTAAGCTGTAATGTACTCTTCAGGGAATGGGTGAACTTTGCAAACACTCTTATTCCACGGGAAGGAGAAAGCATGACTGCAGAAACCTCTGCAGCAGACACCTTCCCACATGTGAACACAAAGAAAATGCATAAAGGTGCTCCAGGAAGACTGGATTTCATTTGTGCCTTTAATTCAATAATTGTTATTACTCCTGTCCTGTGCACGCTGGGGCTTGGTGCACGTTTGCTTGTGTCCCAAATTCACAAGGGGAGAGTTTAGTAGTCCACTGTGCACTTCAGCAAAGAGAAATAGGCTTCTCTCTTCTCTTTTCCCCCAGAATGAACCCCAGGAAGCTGCAGTAAATGGGACAAGCGTTGGCCTCAGTCCAGCCCTTTCTGAATCTTTCTTATAGCTGAAACAGAGGAAAGCATGTGTGCAAGAGCATGTCTTAATATACATTTGCTCTTCTCAAGCTAGAAAGCAATCAATTTGCTTCATGTAGATCTTTAAATGGCAGTTGGGGTGCCTGAGTGCCTCCCTGCCCTGGCCAGCCACCCACTTGCTCTGCTGAGAAGACATTTCTCCTCTTCGCATCTCCAGTAGCTGCTCCCTAAGCGTGTGAACAAGGCTCAGCTTTTCTCCCTGCTGCTGTCCTGTAGCTGAAGAGCAAGAGCAGTTCATGAGCTGCCTGACTCTAAAGAAAGATCCAATTCAGGACATAATTTCAGGAAACATTCTTTGCTTCTCAGGAAACATTCCTTGTTTCTCATGCCTTCATTTAAGAACTATGTAATTCTGCACATGCCTGAATCTGGGCATTTGTCTGGGAGCAAAATCTAAATGCCCATCGCACGCTTTGGGTCATAGTCTCTCACAAGTTCTTTGAGGTTCCCCACATAGAAATTTGTTGCATAGACCTTCCATTCTGGGTCTTGCTTTTTCTTTTAAATAATTTTTAGCTGGTTTATTAATCTTCTATTTCTATTTAATATAAGTCTCGTACAGTTCTTAACGTAATCTGTTCTTCTGCCATGTGGAGGAAGGGTTCTCCCGAGCCTAGGTTTAACATATAAGACTGCTTGAAACTGCTGATATGACACATAGTTTAGTAAGTGAAAATCACATATGTTTGCTACAGCTTTCCTCCACCACTTAAAAAAAAAAAAAAAAAAAAGTTTGCAGACATCCCCTGGTTAGCATTACTGGCTGCCATGCTGTAACTTTATTTTCTGATTTACCCTCAGAACTCTGGGTACTGCTGCTGGACTTGTCATCACATTGTCATCGCTGCCTGGTGTGCAGGCTATTGTGGGCTTCTGTCTATGCATGGATTTTTCTTGTTTTCTCCCAATCTTTAATAGGTAGAAATAAGTCTGTTTAGTTGCACATAGCTTGCAAAAAAAGCCCGTGCTCTGCAGAATGAAGCTGCCATGCGTTGCAAGCTTTGAGGGATGTGTGTGCTTCAGTTGTTCAGCTGAGATGCTTTCTCTGGTCATGCAGCAATGGACACGGGGGGAAGACAGCTAAAGCATGAATCTTGGAATAGTTACTACTTTTCTTAGATAGTATATTGCAGTTAGTGGTTATATCTTGGATAATTAGTTGTAGTCTTGATGAGGAGCTTATTTGCAGCAAAGTGGATACACGCAGTTACGAGTGATGAATTCTGGGGGGAAGGCAGTCAGAAAGGAAATCACCATTTTCTCTCCAGGAGTGCAGAAAGCCCTGATGACATCTGAAAATGTCTTGCTGCACAGGAAAAATGGAGCAAAACAAAAATGGAGCTTCTTGGATTCAAAGGTGAATCAAAAGGAATTGGCTTCTGCCCGGACAAGGCAGCCAGATAGGCCACAGTAACAGATCCACGTGATAGACCAAGAGGCAACTGCAGAGCTCCCCAGACAACTTGCCTGAAGTGCCTGCCAAGGAGGCAGATGCTGCTGCTGGAAGAATATCTTCCACAGTTGGGCATCTGGGTTCAGTGCTTTCCACGTAAGGGAGAGAGGCGGTAGCATCAGGCTGGCCCCGTCTTCCCGTTTAATTATTTCAACATCCATTTCATACTTTGGTAAATAACACGTATTATCCTGCTTTTGTGCGGGAAAATAATAAGCATGAGAGGGCCTTTTGCCTGCAGTGCATCCCCTTGCAGGGATGTCTACACGGATGGGTACGTGCAGACCCGAGCTTGGCTGCCCTGTGCTCCAGCCTGGTCAGATGTGAGACAGCTCGGGTCTGGGAGCCGCAGAGCTGCCTCACGGTGGCACGGAGCTCAACCTAATAAGCAGAGCAGGCTGAGATTCATTAATTTAACATTAATAAGCACAGCTTATTAGCTCAGGCACAGCGCTGGATAATGCAGGCACACAGCTTCTGGAGCAGAGCTGTGGCTGCCCGCGCCAGCTCAGAGCATGGCGCAGGGGACACAGCCAGGGTCCCGGCAGCCTCCTCACCCCCACTGCCTCTTGCACTGGAGATGGGGAAAAAAAAAAAAGAAGATTTTGTGCTTCTGCAGAGGCCTCTGTTAAAAAAACAAACAAACAAACAAAAAAAACACCAAAACAACAACAACAAAAAAACCCGGAACATACCAAAAAAGAAAAACCAAACCAAAACCAAAAAACAGAAACAAAACACCAAACCCTCCAGGTTTTTTTTTTGACTGTACTGCTGGCTTATGTCAAGTCTTTAATTCATTTTTTAATTCATAACCTCTTGTGCCTCAGTTTCCCAACGTGTCCATAACAGCTACCTGAAGATGCTGCTGTGAAAGCAGGTAAGGTGCTGATCATAAAATGGGAAAAAGAGGGAAGTCCTCCTTCTGGCTTGCTTGGATTAGATTTGTGTGAGTGAATTATTGGCCACAAATACTGACTTACTGGGCAGGGATGGGTTGCTCTCTGTTCACATTTGTGCACAGAGCCAGAGCAAGGTTTCTGCATCGTCTGATGGCCTGTGTGTGCCTGCAAAACGGGACCAGAAGGGTCTGTCACTTTTATCTGGTAACTGCGTTGAGCTCATTCGTAATAAGTAACAGGAGGGGCTGCAGTCCTGAGGAAGTGTGGCTCTGTTTTCACAAATGCATGCAACATAAACATATGGACTAATACAGCAGGTAAATGCTGTCTAAACATCCGCAGGTAGGACAGGCTGTTTTCTGTAGCCCTTTATTTAAGAAAATCCTTACTCATTTTTTGTTTGTTTGTTTGTTTCCTTCTTTCATATATAAGATATTTGTTCGAATAGCTCATCTTCAGGAAGAGGTATTAAAAACCTAATAGTTGGGCCCAATTATTTTCAGCCTGGATCCTAATAAAACATTTTGTTATGGTATTAGATGGAAAGAGGTATGCGGTATTTCTGTTCAGCCCCTTATTTTGTCTCTTCTGTTTATGTATCATATGATAGTAGGAAAAATTTCATGAAAAGATGAATAGGGGACTTTTTCCATCAGATGCAAAATACTTAAAAGAACAGGTACTGCAACCCCAGGCTTTGCATTTAATCCCCCTCCTGTGGGCTTCATGCACTGTGCTGCGACTTCTTGCAACTTCAGAGGGCTTGGTTCAAGAAAGATATATGGCACCGGTGTTAATCCCTGCTGCCAGGCCTTTCTCACAGACTCTCTCATCAGCTGCTTTGTCTGGGTTTCTAAAGAAGGACCCTTCTGAAGTGCATTTCACATTGTTACGTGTGCTTGATCTGGACCCGCTCCTGCAGCCCGAAGCACTGCAGTGGGACCACGGAGCAGCCTCGCTGTACGTGGTGGTTTGGGATGAATGCAGCATTCTGGGAGAAGGCTGCTGAAGTCTCCAAGAGCAAATACAGAAACAGCAGTAATATGCCTGTAATGAAACCAGTCTTTTTTTTTGTTTGTTTTTATTTTAAATATTTGGAGTCTTGAACTTGCCCTGGGCAAACTCGCTGGTTGAAGGCGGTGCCACAAGGTGCAGCTCTGTGGTGAGGCTGGCACACAGGGCACATTGCCCTCTTCTCCCTATGAAAAGACTCCCTAGAAATCTCCTTAAAACTGATAATTCTCCATTTTGTAATCTCTGCCAGATAATTTTGTTTCTTAGGTTAATTTAAACAAATGTGCATTGCCTATAGTTTCATAATGTAAACATTTTGTGACTAATAACTGTGTATGTATGCTTCTTTATTCTCTTTTATGGAGCCATGACGCCATTCAGATTGGACCCTGGCTTCCCCACTGACAAGTCCAAGACAACGTACCAGCTTTTCCCTGTTTCTTGGTGTTTACAATATCTATTCTACTACTGCTTCCATACTGACAGAGCAAAGTCCTGTCCTTCCCTGGGGATGTGTTGGCATGACACAGAAGGCCGACCTTCTTCAGAGAGACTTAGAAGATTGCACCCGTAATGCTCAGACCTCCAAATGGCTTAAATATCACATCTTCCTGCCCTACGTCACCCTGTGCTACTGTTTTGCATCCATATAACTCTGGCTTCACCATGCACTTGGTAAGCACACACACAGTTATTTATGCAGTACAGCCATCCTCCCACCACTTCTACAGAGTTGTAGTCAATCCAGGTATTGCAAATATATGTACAGTGAAATATTGCTATTTATTATCTGTATTTTTTCCACCCAAAACACCAGTCCTGGTCCAGGTTTCTTTGTTGTTCTATACATACACAGCAGGAAACAATTGCTGTCCCAAATAGATTATGCTTTAAAAAGCCAAGGCAGACAAAGGAAGCATTATCATCATTTTGTAAACAAGGAACCAAGGCACAGAGAGATTAAATGATTTACCCAAGGTCACACCGAACATCCGGTCAAAGCCAAGAACAGAACCCAGGTCTCCAGAGTCTCAATCAAGTGATTTAACTATAAGATCAAAGACTTATTGTGTATACCTGATATCTTTCCCCTAAGACATGGTAACAAAACTTTCTTCAGGTTAGGATCAATGCCACATATGGTGCAGTAAATTTTGTATATGGCACAGGTCTTCTGACACTGTGTACCCACTTCTTGCACTCAGGTTCCTCCCAGGAAATAATTTCCCTTATTATTCCTCCATTGACAGTAATAAATTTTCATCTTTCTCTAGATAACCCACTAAAGGAGAGGATGCATGCACAGGGTACATCAGAGGAATACATAGAAAACTGTTTTTCTGCAAGGGCAAACTCAGTCCTTCTAGGGACTGTTTAAAATCTTTCCTTGCTTAATTAAATGGGGACATTCCCACAGCTATATGGACTTCATTTTGCCTTTTCAACTGGAAGCTGCACAACAAGATAAAGGATCTACATCTATTATGTGTACATGTCAGGAGAATGCAGCAGAAATGGTCAGTATAAAGGCATCATTCATTATAAGCTTGGAGTAGTCTTTTATTTGGAGTCATTATTATTCATTCATTATATCATTCCTGCGATGAAATACTTCTCTGTGTACAGGGACTGCATGGGGCCCTCAGTCCTGCCTAGCCCCTTCAATTTTAAGGGTTGTTTGGCTGAAAAGTGACTGTGGCAAAATGGCAGTAGTTATTCTCAACAGCAGGACAGCCAAGAGGGGAGGAACAGCACCCTAACCTTCATGTGCCCCGATCTTGTGGTCTGCCACTTCTGCACAGCAGCACAGCTCCAGGTTTGTTCCTGAGTGAGCATGTGGTCTATGTACTATTTAATGGTAATGCCACAAAACAGGAGAAGAAAACCCAAAGTGAACGTAAGATTGTGGGTTGACTTTGTGGGCTGACACCTCTTACAAACTGAACTCGAGGAGTGTGGAAACCACAGAGGAATTATCAGGTGGATCTGCACAGTGTCATTTCACTGTCTCTGTTGTATCTCAGCAGCATTAGGAGAGCAGAGGTTCACTTCCAAGTCACACATCACTATTTTTTAGACATTCTATGTCGTCTTAAGCTTCCTCAGGAGGTACAAGACCTCATAATGTATTTTCCTAGGTAAGTGTTTTTCTGTCACTACATGCCTCAGCACATCATGAGAACCATAAAGCAAATTGAATATTACAGACCTGGATGGAGAAACATGGTGATCCAAAAGTCTGTGGCTGGAAAAAGTCAAACTTGCACACTGTAACATGCTGAATTTGCCATTTCAATACACCTGTTCATGGGTAATCCTGATGTGCCTAACTGCAGCAAAGAAAACAACTGTTCCATGTTCTAGTAGAGGAAAAATTTGGGCTTTCGCTTACAGACACTGATTTCTTGAGCAGAAATAGGATATGCATAGATGTCATAAATCATGCTTCATTTTGCCAAAGAATGTAATTATCTTTGGTATTTTGGATGACATTTGCAATAAGATTTGGACACCACACACACATTCCTTTTACAATTATCAATTATTTCATACTGGAGTTCTACTTACTTCTTTAGATGCTCGAAGAGGATTTTCATTGTGTCATAGTTTGGCCTAGGGAGCTTTTTTACCAGGGTCCTTATGGCTTTAATGCGAGTGGCATTGTCTGGGATTTCTAAAGGAAAAAAAAAATGAAAAAAAAAAAAAGAGAGAAAAAATACTTTTAGTGCTATATTAGGATATTATGTTGCACAGTACTCCACCTGGTATCTTAACAAGAAAAGCCATCATTAATACGTGGTTAAAAACAGAATGTATCATACCTTCAGTCTTAACGGAGAGCAAGAGTAACTTACAATGATGAAAAAAAAATATCTCTGATTCTTAAGGACACATTTTCTGGTTCACAGAACTATATTTTTATGCTTTTCATTTATTGTATTAGACCATTGAAATGTCATCCTAAGCTTTAAGACCCCCGAGTAGTAAGAGTCCCATATCTTAAATGGAATTTCACTTTGGAATTATGTTCATCCAGTGATCCCACTTCTGTGTTGGATGCTCTTCCTATGTACTTCTTGTTGTCCTTTATTGTACATTGTACCCTATCAGATTGAGAATACAAAATGTTTTCCTATTCTTTTTACTCATGTTTTCTGGTGATCAATTTTTTCAAAAAGCTATTTCAGTGCAGTTATTTTCTAATACCTGTAGCACCTCACAGCTGTAATTTCTATAGGTGAAAATCTGTATTTCAAAGTTGCAATTAGTAATAAAAGAATGCAGAACTAAGGGCTTTAAACTGTCTTTTGAGGCGATAAGAACATTGCTATCCTTTCTTTTAAGATAAATCTTCCTGCTTTTTCATGATTCATAGTTTTGGGGAAAAGGTTTGACTGATTTTTGCATTGATTTGTATAAGATGTTGCAACTAAAGCAAAATCATGTACAACTGTCCTTTCATTTAGCTACAGATTAGATAAGGTGCCAGTAGGTCTGATGTAGGGAAAACATCTTGCTTGTTACATGCCCTAGATAACCTGAGAATTCTTTTCTGATCTAATAGTCTATGATTTAATTATCACCTATCATTCATTGTATAAGTTGCTTTTTAATATTCTTATTACCCTAGCACTACCTTAGGATTGAATCCTTGTAATTCAGTAGGTGCTACATAAGCATACATGGTGATTAGTGTCTTGATGCAAAGATTCCCACCCACTCCCACAAAAATAAATAAATAGAATAAAATAAAATAAAATAAATAAAATAAAAAATCAAGCAAAATTTTCATACACTTGAACTGAATTTAAAAGCTAGAGTTATTAGTAGGATAGCATTCTTTCTTTCCTCAGCCCATATTCCTATTTCCTGTTGAGAATAATACTTCTTACATGCAGATATACATAGGTATTATCTATCATTAGAAGATTTATATGCATATACGAGAGACAAAAGCTCAAAGTAGTTAATGCATGAACTTTGCATAAGTATTATTTTCCGGTTAAAAAAATAATAATATTTCACATGGATTTAGTTTATAGAAAGTTGTGCAATTGACAGTAGTTGTGATGAAGTTACACACAAATTAAGAGTACAATGTCCGTGTATTTTACTTTTGCTCTGGTTTGACATATAGCCTCAACTTCTGAACAGCACAAGTCCCCACAGTCTTGAAATCCAGTCATCCCTTGATTTTTCTGCCACAAGCCATTAGTACTGGTTATTTTTGTCCTATGGATGATCTGTCCAAAACTGAAACTACAAATGAAAATGACTTGAAATGTGCAGAAGTGAATTTATTGTAAGAAACGAGGACAAATTCTGATGGCTATTTATTTGTGTGGCATGGTGTGTGCACATGCTGTGATATTGCCAGACAAGCTATATTTAGACTGGGGCTACCCTGGCTGTTGCTGACTGCAACTTTTCAAATAGAGCTACTCAACTTATTTATTTTATTTTTTTTTTGTTTCATTCATGAAAGTTCAATGGACCTCAGTAAGACTGAAACACCAATGTTGGGAAAAACTCAGCAAAAGGAAATCATAGGATCATAGACCCATAGAATGATGGCTTGGCTTGGAAGGGACCTTAAAGCCCATCCAGTTCCACCTCCAGTGCCATGGGTGGGGATGTCACCCACTAGACCAGGTCACTGTTTGTCCATTACAGACTAGTTGTGTAGAAATTTAACACAGTAAAAGTTTATCATGCTCTTTTGAAGGAAGTGTCTCTGCTCACTGTGCCAATTAACAAAGATATCAGCTTGATAATTACCTTCCCAACAGAATCTCATTAGATATAATTGTCAAATAAATAAATAAAAAGTATTAATTTAAGAAGAAATTATTTAGTGAAAAAATGCCAGGGATATATAACGTCATTTTAGGGCCCAATGCACCAAAGCCACAGGTACTGACAGAGAAGAGAAGAGAGGTTTAGCTAGGTGCTAAAGTACAAAATCCACAGAAATCTCACATAAAATTATTTTGTGAATCACCCTATTTGTTAATTGTTAGTCTATTGTAAAAGAAGAAAAACAGGCAACATGTGGTAACTTTAGTCAGCATTTCTGAACTGGGAATGATAAACACCTCTGCCTGGCTCTGGCATTTATCAGTACTGAGATATTATTACCACATCGAGTCACAGCATGGTTACTGTTATCATCAAAAAAAAAAAAAAAAAAAAAAAAGAGCCAGCTAATCTTAATGGTTTGTAAAGCCGTTACCTGCACTGGTCTGACATTTATCATGATCATTTTACCACATGAGTCCTACATTGCAAAGGTATTTTATCTGGAAGGGACATCACTATGAATTATTATTTGCAGCTAGGTAGAAAATTGTATGTTGTAGATACCTTTTCTCATTATAAATCACAGTCACATTTCACCATTTCCCACACAAAGCTGCTGAGCCCAGGCTTTTTGCCATAACACTTATTCTCGCTCCCTTTTATAGTTCCATGAAAATATTGGGTACTCTTTCATTAAAATGGTTGATATTGTTGTGTTGTTGTTGTTGTTTTTTCCTCTTTTTTTTTTTTTTTTTTTTTTTTTTTTTTAAAAAAAACTATATACAGTTGATTTTCTTCTAGTATAAAAGAATTTGTTTTTCCACTTGAGAAAGTGAAAAGGATAAACTGTTCATTTTCTTATTAAAGATTACTCTCACTTCAGTTTTAGTGGCTGGGCTTGTCTTTACTCTTGACCTTGTTGATGGAATATTTAACAGATCAGATGCAAGATCTTATGTTTCAGTTGCAATACCTATGCATTTGCTTTCCTTCTGTAAAGCCTTGAGTCCCAATTTCATAGAAATTTTCTCCTTTCAGATTCCTAAGCAGGAAGATTTTTATTTATTTATTTATTTATTTTCCTGAGGTTGTCTCTTTACCATGCTCAAATGGAGGGAGAAAATCTTTAAACATGGGTTTGTATAAATAGCCATGGAGAAGGTATCGCCCTCTGTGCTGTGTTCTGAAGCCTAGCACTGCGCAATGCAAAGACAGGAAAACACTATGAACAGCTCTTAAATTTCCCTGCTATAACTGGGAAATGGAAGAAACCAATTCTGATAAAGTGAAATAATATTATATTTCATCATGCTCTTTTATTGTGAAAATTGATGAAAATTTCTGGAGAAGATTCCTATTTTGGAAAGTTAGACTTTCTTTCCCTGTGAAGATTTCAAAAGGAAAAATTTAGTCATAATCACATTTATAAAAGGAAGAATGAGAGGACATTTAATCCTTTTTGCATTTTCAGGCAAAATATGAAAGATGTAGGTGATAATTTCAGCAGATCAGGATACTCTGAAGTGAATCGCAGATGGTATTCTATGTAATATTTTCATAGAATGTATATTTAGAATTTGGGTTACTGTCTTTAAAAATAGGGCTGGCTCCCTTTAACAGCGCAACACAGTGGAGATGCTCTCTTGTTTACATTTAAATGAAGAATGCATTGAAAAAACACTTAATATTATATAAGCGCTTTTGCAAATGAGCTTTGGATAAACATTTGAGCATAGAAGAAAACATGATGTGTCTGTAACATTAACAGTGGCTGGGTAAAAATGAATGAAGAAAGTAACCTTTAGCACTCATGTCCATAAAGAATACTTAAGCAAATCCCACTGAATCTTTCTTTTAATCATTAATTTTAAATGGACGTAGATGTTTACAACAAGCCACTTTGTTTCAGAACAGGAAGTCCAAGGTTTATCTCCAATAACTCACGTTAGCTCGGAAGGGATGTATGTCTCTAACCTGACATGCATTCATTATTTTGTAAGGTACTGGAGGCTGACCCGTGACCCTCCTCAGACCTGCTGCATTATTCATGTCTGACTTACTTTGTATAGTTTTACTATAGTTCCCATTTCCCTTTACCAGGCATTTCAGCTGCTTGTGCATGTTTAGTGTTAAATGGCATTTATGGCTCACATTAATGCCTAATTTTATCACGACCCATGGTTTCTTTTTATGCTGTCAAGCCTCACATCTGAACTGCTGAAAAAAACAATGATTTATGATTCTGCATAAAATATCAAACTATTGATCTCTCACCTAATCTATTTTTGGTCTTAATAGTATGATTTTCTTGTTTTCTTACACGGCTCTTCTCACCTTGTTTTGCATTTTTGGATAAGATTTCTGCTGTGGTTAAAACGTCATACACTGTTGCTACAGCAAAAAGCTGTCTGCCAAGAGTTTCTCCAACATTTCACGACTGATTCAGCTACCGAGAAAAAGACAGGCCTTGTTTGGGGCTGTTTTTGGTTTCTTTCTTTCTTTCTCTCTCTTTCTCTCTTTTATTTTTTTAATCGGAACTGAGTGGGTTAGGTGGATTTTCGAGTGCTAATGAAATTGTGAGACTTATGGCGCTGGCTACAGCCAGCCGTAGTGTGGGCAGACGCTCTGTGAGCTTCCCCACTGTGCTGCTGTGCAAGCATCCCCGCTGTTATGTTTGCTATAGTTTTAATGTCTGTGAAAAATTCCTGATGCAACTAAATTATGTTCTGCCCTCTTGTTTGTATAAATAAACACCCGACTTAGCCAATTCATCTCGCTCCTGCCCATTTTAGAAGCTGGCCCTGCCACACAATGCTTAACCCTAGTCCTTGATAGCTTTGGTGTTATCAGGAAATGAAAATTTACTTGAAAGACAGTGCACTTTGGGCTTGATTTTTTATTTTATTTTATTTAGGGGTGTCGACTGCCCCAAAGTCTGCTTTCATTTGCTAAGTCTTCATATTCTGGAAGTCATGCTGGGTAAAATACACGGATATTTATGTTCATATATATGTATATGCGTATATATAAATTATCCGTATCACTTTCAATGTCAGGATATTTTAATGCTACTCTATGCAACATAAAAGTCCCAATTTTAATCACTTGCAGCACACTGGCAATTGTCTCATGAAGATACATTGTAAAATATTTTCTTGCTTTAAAAAAAAATCTATAAAAAGTATTCAAACTAACTAATGTTTGCTATAAGGAAAATAACCAATTTGTGATCCAAATTGATTTTACTTTTGATTAATGCCTCAGAACTAGATGTTGCAAAAGAAAATGAGAATTGCAAAAGACCTCTCTATATGGGCAATTGATAAATTCATCCTATGCCATATAAAGTGGAGTTTGCAATGAATATTCATACAACTTTTGCAATCCATTAGCAAGACCCAGGACAATGAGTCTGCAACTCAGTCCCATTTAACAAAAATATATGTGGAATTAATGGGAAAAAGCAGCACTTAAAAAAGTTAAACTTTAATGGATCAAACTCCAGGTGCTGGAGTTTGAGGGAAATAACCAATAATAGTCATTTTTTACATATTTGATGGGACTGATTATGCAATGTGCAACTCTAAATGGCTTATAGCACATTGTAGCATGGTTCCATCCCATTGGCTACAGTAGGGTGCAGGCAGATGGATGACAGTGACAAGGAGAGAAGTGCTTTTGCTTAGCCGTGCGTTAAGATGCCATCCAGAAGCTCTGTGCACTGCAGACACTTCATTAGGATGCCAGGATAATGGTAAACTACCACTCAGAGTGACACCCCATTTCCTGCTTACTGAGCTCTCCAACCTCGGCAGATGTCAACAATCTCACAGTGCTACAGAGCAGACCTAACTTTCCAGGCACTTTGACTCCAATTTTTTTCCCTTAACAGTGCCATACATTACATGCAATATGTAACAGCAAGTACCAAACAGAAAACAAAATTTGCTGCCCTAATTATAACAAAGCGGCATCTGACTTAGGTACTGCATGCCCGGCGTACATACAACCAGTTAGGCAGCATAAAAGAGGAATGATCTTTGTCAGTCAATTTTGGGGGGTTAATTAGACTTAGGACTTTGATGGCTAATGGCTCGTCTGATCCCAACTGGAGTGATCGTGCTTCGCTGCTAACTTCTACCAAGCGTCGGAAAAAATGTGCCGAGCTCTTTCCTGGTATTTCGCCGTGCGTGGGGTTTTCTGCACAGAAAGAGCAGACTTGAGCATCTGGCCGGTGTGATATTTTCTCTGCAAATGCACAACTCGAGGCCGTAACGCACCTCCCCAGCAGCAGTTAGAGCCAGCAGAGAGACGGCACTGCGATGCTTAACCTGCGCTCCTTTCCAGGGAAACACAAATAGTTGCTCACACTTTTAAAAATTGCTTTCGGATACACAAACAGCAGCTGTAAGGTCACAAATCCTAATTTAATTTAATTTCTTGAACCGATTGGGGTGTCTTTATGTATTTTGAAATTGGGAATCCTGTTTATTTTATATGCAGGTTTTTTCCTTCCCTTCTTTTGGCAATGGGTGCTCTGCAAAAGGTGCCCATCCCTATCACAGTGATGGCCCATCACTACTTTGGCTACACAGAGGGGTGGAAACATGGCAGGGCACCATACTGAGGATGGGTTTTGGTTGGGGTCCCTTGGCCCTCACCTCTGCCTGTTGGGGACCTGGCAATAATCAGCAATTCAGGACAGAAAGAAACTGCAGGAGGCTGGAGGGATGCATAGGGATGGGGGAGCAGTGCCTTTTGCCCATCTCGTCTCGCACAAAAATTGAGATGCTGAGTGGGAACCTTCGCAGAATGATCGCAAGGACGGGGCCTTATCCTGTAATATTTATTCAGCTGTTGTTCATTTTCCCTGGGCAGAATTCCCACCGACTGCACTCCCACTTCGCTCCCTGTGACCAGCGCCTTTGGCACTGCCAGCAAGAGGTGGGATCGGGCCCTCGTCAGCACTCCAGGAGGGATCCCCCAAACAGTGAAAACTGGGGATGTATGTTAGGTGGCTAAGGTGTGAAATGGTATGCTTAAAACGAGACTTTTAAAATATGCTGAGAATAATTTTGTGAATATTCATTCTGGTATTTTTGCTCCGCTCTGCCTAACCTCTGGTATATTTACCTCCAGCAAAAGAGGGAAGCAA